>NC_050470.1:19858666-19938666 GCF_013373865.1 Monomorium pharaonis
GGTACCCCCCGCACACCCGCACCCTCCTCGGAGCCCCCTAGTTAGAACCGACATAGTATTAACTACTATTGGCCGTTTTCCTTTTAGACAACATACTTCATCACAGATAGACACACATGAACACAGATCGCTTTCCTTTTAGACTACACACTTCGTCACAGATGGACACACTTGAAATAGTTAACACGTTCGCTACCGATGGCACTAGTAGAAAATGCTCGAGTTTTGTATGCGCATGTGGTCACGGAACATGCTTCATAGCAACATTTCATCGGTTTCGTAACCTATAAAGTCAGTTTGACATTTACATGGAAGAGGTCGTGTCTCGGCCGCTGTAGCGTACAGACGTGACAGGTGTGCTAGTCAGTGAACAGCTTAATACTTTCTTACGGGTGATAGAGGTTGGTCTTGTCTGAGGTGTAACATAAATTAAAAATTAAAATTGATAGAAGCTCTGAATAATGTCAAGTTTTCCCCCGTTCGGACGGGAGAAACGCATAAATCCATATAGAAAAATAATCCGGAAGATACGATACTGAAATTGAATAAAAAGCAGAAAGCTATCGTGAAGTCGCAAGAGTCGGAAAAGAAGAAAATGAAGGAACTGAAAAAATTATGCGAAAGAATCGAAGAGGATACAAAGAAAAATGAAGTAGAAAAAAACTTGCAAGGAAATTCGGATGCTGCGATGGAGGCTTCTGCGCTAGAAGAGATCAAACCGAGTCAGCAAGGTGACACGGAATTTTATACTGTAAATATACCCACAAGTAATATGTTTGAACTGAAAACGGTCGGAGATGAATCACGTGCGTGCGGCGTAGTGAGTAGCGAAACAAACACAGTTCCTACAAGTATAGATGCTAGTCAAAGAATGAATGTAAAAACCGATCGCAAAATTTATTTTAATATCAATGGTCTATTAAAACCTATTAAAGATATAGATGAATACGAATTAAACAATTTAAAATCGCTAGGCAAAAGATTTGATAGATCATTTAGAGGATCAAATAGAGTATCTTGTAAGATTACTGATAATGTATTAGATAGAAATAAGGGTAGGAATTGCATTAGAATTGTTACATGGTGCCACAAAATAAAATCATCCCTTTAAAGATAGATATGCAGAAAGCCAATTTAGCCATTATTGAATTTAAAAACATAAATGAAGCAAATAATTTTCTAAATTTGTCAGAAAAAGATTCCGAGAAATTCTTTATCGCTTTTATTGAAAAAAGAGTTTCCACGTGCAAGGGAGTAATTACAGACTGGCTTTTCAGTATACAAGAAATGTGGGACAATCTAATAAAGAAAGACGATATCCAAAAAATAGAACGCATGAAATCAAGGAAAATTTAAAAATATATGATAACTTTACTTTTAGCTTAAGAGTTAGACCGTACGTCGAACCTGTTATGCAATGTTTTCAGTGCTTCGGATACGGACATATGAAGTTTCAATGTAAAAATGATATTAGATGCATTAATTGTGGCGAGATGGCGCATGGTCTCTGCTCAAGAGTAACTTCATGTCGGAATTATGAAGGGGACCATAAATCTAATGCTAGAAATTGCCCTATCTACCAAATAAATCGGGAGTTTAAAATTATAATAGTTTATAATAGTTGCTCGGAGCGAAACGTATCTTGTCGGGAAAAGAACAAGTACCCGTACACTACGATAGATATGTTGATCCTGCTGTGTGGCCTTCAATATGGGAACGTCCGATGGTTAGAGATAGCTCGAGAAAAGAAGTATGTACCGAACAGAAGTCGAACTCAGAGTTTAAACCCATCAATACCCATCAAACAATACAACAACAGTCAACAAGGACAAATCAAAAGTAATGTGGCTTATCTAAGAGAACGGGATAATGTAGAAAAGAGAAAGTTAAACTATAACACACACTTTGCTCAATTTAATCATAAACAGAATGAAATAGTTAAAGATAATTATGGTATAGCTCTAAAATCACAACAAGTTAAAATGAGAGATAGTAATTATAAAGAAAATTTAAGTTCTGAAATCGCTGAAAATATTTCAATTATAGAAGTAATGTGGAATAATTCTAAAGAATTTAGAGAGATAGTTATAGATTTGGCTGAAAGATTTAATTCAAAAGACAGTGATAGTAGTAGTAGTAATAATAGGCAAATAGATCATTATAACTTGAACGAACATATAGACGAGGAAAAAATAAGGCAGAATAGAGAAAAAACACTTATTATGTGAATAAACACTTATTTGAACTAAGTAAAATCAAAGAGGCTACGGTCACCTTGAAAAGAAGATGGTTAACTAGAGATAATGATAATAATACCTAATTACGATAATTAATGGCTAAGTTAGTTTTGTGAAATGCAAGGGGGATAAAATCTAAAAAAGTGGAAATTAGTAATAACATTTTAGATTTTGATATAGTTGCTCTTACGGAAACATAAACTAATTTTAAACAATCTTTGTACTTTGCAGAATATAAAACTATAAAATCTGATAATCGAAATAATAGTGGTGGGGTTGCCCTTTTGGTAAAAAATTGTATTGAATTTGATATTATTAAAGATTGAAATGTTAGGTCGGAAAATTTTGATATAATAGGTATTAGGACAAAAAATTTATCAATCAATTTGAATATCATAGATATTTATAGAAAACCTGGTTCTGTTGAAGGTATGACAACATGGCAGGATTTGTTGAAGTTTGATGGGAATGATTCAATAGTGATGGGCGACTTTAACGCTCACCATTGTATGTGGAATTGCAGAAACACAGATTATAATGGAGAAAGACTATATTTATCAATGTTTAATAAGGATTATATATGTCTCAATATGAATACAATGTCTAGACTTAACTATAACAACGAGTCCCCATCGAATTTAGATCTAATTTTTACAAATAACAATTTATCAGATTTTATAGATTATAAACAAATAGATGATACTTGGGGATCGGATCACTTTCTCATCAGATTGATAATAGATTTAACATTTACTCCATACAATAAATTTTTTAATAGAATAACAAAAAAACTTACAGATTGGATTCGTCATTCAGAAATAATTGAAGATAAATGGCCCATCGAAAATTTTAATCAATGCCAGGACGACTCGACAGAATTTTTTAATTTTTACAATAAAGTTATTATCGTTATGATCGAATTAGTTAACATTACATCAGGGAAAAAAAAGAAAAATAATACAGCAGATAGTAATAACAAAAAAAGTGCTAAAAAATGCAATCATAAGGACATTAGTACACAACGTAGTTTTAAGAAAAAGTATAAACAGCAGGTCAGATGGTGGGATAAAGAGTGTCAAGATATATTTGATATTAGAAAAACAAAATTCAATAGATGGAGACAAAAGATAAACAAGATTTCATAATCTACAAAAAATATAGAGCTTTAGTCAGGAAAACTTTCAATCAAAAAAAGAAGGAATGTTTTGCTAGATTCTGTTCTAGTATAAATAGATTTACAAGTTTTACATACGTATGGAATGTTATGAGAACCTTTAAGAATGTTAAGAAACGGATTAATTGGAATATATGGCAAATAAAAGATAGAGAAACGGAAATATATAACACTATTGAGGTTTTATCCCCAGCATGGATCTCCAAATAGGACGGTATCAAAATTTATAACCAACACATCAACGTATTACAAGCTAGATTAAAATTTTGAAATAAATGAGTTAATTAGAGCTTTGAATATGGTTAGAAGAGATTCGGCCCCAGGTTTAGATCACGTAGACTATTTAATGATTAAACACTTATCTAAAATTGCTCAAAATACTTTGTTAGATATATATAATTGTATCTGGAAGACTGGATTTATTCCGGATGACTGGAAAAAATTTCAAGTAATTTTCATAGATAAAGTAGGAAAAAAAAGGTCCGTCCTATTGCCCTATCTTCTTGTGTTGGGAAAATTATGGAATGCCTCGTAAATGAGCGGCTGATTTGTTGGCTGGAAAAGGAGAAGATATTATCTCATACACAAAATGGTTTCAGAAGAGGCAGATCTTGCGCGGAAAATTTAGTTAAATTATTTGCAGATGTTAAGAGTTCTACGCTAGCTGGTAATTACTCCCTTGCTGCTTTTTCGGACATTGCATCGGCATATGACAATGTAGACTTGGATATTCTCTTACAAAAGTTAAAAAATAGCGGATGTCCGTCAGATATTATGTTATTTTTGCTAAAGTGGCTTGTACCGCGTGAAACAGAGTTTGTTACAAATAGTCAAAAATATGTTAAGAAACATGTTGGCAGGGGACTTCCACAGGGTTCTTAGTCCTATCTTGTATGCACTATATACTAACAAAATCACAAAGGGTATAACAAATGATATTAATGTGTTACAGTTTGCGGATGATATCGCGATATATATTAATAGTAATTCAAAAGAAAATAATAGAATACTATTAGAAGTTGCGGTTGACAAAGTTAGGAAAAACGAAATGTTAGAACGAAACGAAAGGCCTATCACTAGAACCAAAAGAAACTAATTTAGTAGAGTTTTCGAAGACTGGATTTGATAGAAAACAATATATTAAGATTAAGGGTACTAGGATTATGAATCAACGTTCGGCAAAGTTTTTAGGTGTGTAAGATAGATAAAGCTAATTCTTTATTGCGATATCTTGGCGGTGTATCGAGAGGTATAAAAGTCAATACCTCACTTATGTTATATAAAAGTTTAGTAAGATCTATCATGGATTATGGTTCTTTTGTTTATGCTCCTAATAATCATAATTTACAATTAAAGAAAGAGGACAATTTCTTGGAATCAGAACAGCGTTGGGATATCGCAATAGTACTCTTAACAATGTTATTATGGCAGAAACAAAAATTATGTATATTAGAGACAGAGCACTTATACTAGTAAAAAATTTATGTATTAAAACCTCTAAATACGGAGAAAACACGATCAGGAATAGTTTGTGTTTACTGAGAGAGAGAGAGAGGGAGTTATATGGAAATTATAGAAATCCGACTACTTGCAGAAGTGTAATTAGAAAGGCATGGGATCATATTATGGTAAATAGAAAGAAAGTAGGTTTACCACTAGATACGTTTGAACTATGGAATATGTCATATAAACAAATAACCGATAGAATAGATTACGACGAGGAGATTGGTGAAACAATTAAGATATTAAAACCTAATAAGATTCCATGTGACAGTAACGATATTAAGAGTTATAACTATCAAGATATTAATTTAATTAGAAAGGTTCAACATAAATATGAATTATCAGAAAACTCATTAATTGTATATACGGATGGATCGAGTAGTGAACAATGCACTTCTGTGGGTGCCGGTTTGGTTTTTGAAGAACATAAAATAGGCTATTATATAAATTTGCCGAAACAATGCTCTATATTCTCTGCGGAAGCGTTTGCCATTAAGACTGCCATAGAATTAGCTATGAATAAATGTATAGATAGGGATAATGTAATAATTTTTTCGGATTGTAAATCGGTCTTACAAGCTCTAAAAACAATAGACTAGATGTATGTCAAAATAAGTATGTATTAGAAATTAAAAGACTACACTCTAGATTTAAAGAATTAACTAATAATAAAAAAAAAGATGATATTTGTTTGGATCCCATCGCATCGAGGTCTGACTGGTAACGAACTCGCGGATATGCTGGCGAAACAAGGTGCGGAAGAACCAGCCTCATCTGAAATAGAGATACCGATAAGTGATCTACGAAGATTAATAGATATAGAATATAAAGAGGAAAATATTATAGAATATAAAGAGAAATCATGGTCTCTTATCCAGGAAAAAATCAAGAATGAATTTAGATATAAAGGAGTTTTTTATTATAATAATTACTATAACAAAAATAGTAAAAAGCCATGGTTTAGTTCGCTGAACACTGAAAGATATTTTATCACGTTAATTAATAGGAGCTAATCATTATAATTTAAATGCCTCACTTCCTGGTAGAAATTTTGGCCGGGTACTTGCATGGCACTGACCAGCGTGCCACTGCCACTTCAGGAGCTAGCATGACACGCTGGTAAGCGCCATCCGTGAAATCGTCACGTTTTGCCCGCTGGCGCCAACTTAGAAATTGATTTGATGTGGTGTTGGCATGGCGCTAACATAGCGCCAGTAAGGTACTATCATAATGCTGGGGTAAGGTACTATCATATGGGACTAGCGAAGTTTCAACGTGGCACATACATGACACTGTCCTATGAAATAATACTATTGAACTATTCGATTATTAATGAAAAACCTACACTGTTAAAAATTTCTTAATGACTTTTAATGATCATGTAAAGGAAGCTTGGTTTAAGCCCGTAAATGAAAAGTAATGAATGCTATATATAAATATTTCTTTACTGGTGTCTTAATTTTCATTAACTTATGTATTACTTTTAATGTTATAATCGCCCTGCTCAAAAAATCCGATAGAATCAGATAAGAAAAAGTTCTATCTAATTGAATCGTGTTTTTGGTTCGTAAATATTAGATCGGTTATCTAAAATATACGATAGGCTTTCTATATTTCTGTATCGTATTTTTCATATAGTTACCTATCGGTTTTAATCAATTTCTATCGTCATGTTTTATATAAATTAATCGTATTTTATCGTGTTTTTGGTTCGCAAATATTAGATTGCTTATCTGAAACTTATGATAGACTTTTTATCTTTTTGTATCATATTTTTCGTATAGATTACCTATCGTAAATATAGTTAAAAAAATGTAAACGTTTTACTTTTCTTGTACAGAATCGTTTACTCAATTAAAATGAGTAAATTATAAAAGTAATGTGGCAGTCGTCTTCCACATCGTCCTCTCGTAGCGAAAGAAACTGATTATTGCTTGTCTTAATCGTGTTGCGGGTGGTCTTTATATAGCGGATCGGCTGCATTTGACTCACGAGAGAGTAATCGCCTACCAGCCTATCGGCGGCGCCGCGTACTAACTAAAAAGTTGGATAGAAAATGATAGAAACATATAGAAATTTGATAGAAAATTTATAAAATTCTATCGTTCTTTATCGTATCTCAATTAAACGATTAAAACTTTATCTGAATATGGATACTTTCCTATATTATCTTATCTGGTTATCTTATTGAATAAAAAAATTACGACTTAAAGTCTATATAAATTATTCAGATAATTCTATATTTAGATAAAGTTTTAATCGTTTGATTCAGACACGATAAAGAATGATAAAATGTTATGTTCGGCAAAATTGCGAAATAATTTTTCCCTGTTTAAAATATCTCCAATTATATAAACAATGATAGAAAACTATTATAGTATGTAACATATTTTTAATAAAAACGTATAGGGACAATTTCAGATTAATTTATATAGACTTTACGTCATAATTTTTATATTCAGTAAGATAGCCAGATAAATTGTATAGGAAAGTACTCATATTCAGATAAAGATTTAATCGTTTAATTTAGATACGATAAAATACGATAGAACTTTATGTCTGCCGAAATGGTAATATATTTGATAGAAACATATAGGAACAATTTCAGATTAATTTATATAGAGTTTTATAGACCTTGAATCGTCAATTTCATATTCAAAACGATAAGTAGATAGGATCATATATAAAAGTAGTTGTATTCAGATAAAGTTTTAATCGTTTATTTCAGATACAATAAGAAACGATAGAACTTTATGTCGGCCGAAATTGGAATACATCTGATAGAAACGTATAGGAACAATTTCAGATTAATTCATATAGAGTCTTATAAACCTTGAATCGTAATTTTCATATTCAGTACGATAAGTAGATAGGATCATATAAAAAAGTAGTCGTATTCAGATAAAGTTTTAATCGTTTATTTCAGATACGATGAGAAACGATAGAATTTTATAACTTTTCTATCTGGCAGGAAATCTAGTGTCCGATAGAAACGATAGATTCAGATAAAATCATATTAAATTTCTATCAAATTTCTATATGTTTCTATCAGTTTCTATCGTACTTTTTGAACAGGGCGGCCTAACTCGAGAAAAGAAAACTGATTTTGATTTGCTTTGATCGCGCTGCGGGTGGTCTTTATGTAGCGTGTTAGTTGCATCTTACTCCCGAGACAGTTAAGCCGTCTGCTCGCCTATCGGCGGCGCTGCGCACTAACTGGCAGGAAACAACGCAATTTTTTCAGATACATGTACATTAAATTTATTTTAAATGTACACTAAATTTCATTAATCCATTGTGCCAGATTGTAGTTTATTTAAAAACGGTTAAAACCGGCAATAATTTATTTTTACGCACGCATTCTAAAACAATTAAGAAGTCGATCTAAAAGCCAAAGAAAAAAATCTCGATAGCATTTGATATGGCGCAAGTGTGGACCCGCACTGAACCGCATTAGGACCGCTCAGTCAAATCCAGAACAGCGCCTGTTCAATTTTATATGAATGCTATGCCATTACTATATCAGGCGCGAACATGGCCCTGATGTGGCCATGGTATGGCCTGATATGGCTCTTTCCAGTTTTTTTTTGATAAGGTTGTAACGTGGCAAACTTGCATAGCGCTGACAAGTGTCGTGGCATCGGCAAGGAAATTTCGACCAGGGCTAGCAAGAAAAGATTATATACTGGATTCAAAATGTGAATGTGGAGCCGAATCAGAAGACTTCGATCATCTGGTATGGCAGTGCCACAGGTATGACGATGTTAGAATTGATATGGGCATCCAGTTGTATCGCCGTAACATAGATGGTACTGAGAGCATTACAGAGCTTATTAGGAAAGAGAATTGTAAGAAATTGTACGTGATATACAAGTTTGTCAAGAAAACAGGAAGAATAATTTAAAATTGAGTCTCGAAAGCGAACAATATTATAACACCTCATGACGTCATATGACCACATATCCCCGTGGGAGGTCGAGCACGTCTGGTTTTCGTTAGGACGTAAACTAACCTCCAAAAACCCCTTGACATTTACATACAGATTTGTATTTTTCACCCCAAAATACACTAAATAGTGAAGTTTCAGCCAAAAAATATTTTCAAAGATATTTTTTAAATTTTATAATATTATTAAATATATATTTTTAAATAAATTTTTTAAAAAATTCTTAAAATATTCTTAAAAACGTTTTTCTTTATCACTCAAAAAATATTTTAATAAATATTTCAAAAATATTTTTGAAATATTTAGTAAAATAATCTTTGGATGGTAAAAAAATGGTTTTGTAAATATTTCTAAAAGGTTTTTAAAATATTATTGAAAATATAACAACAAAATATTTTTTAATCATTTTAAAATGTTAAAAATATTTTTATAATGTTTTTATAATATTTTTTGAAAATATGTTGTGCTGTCTGGATATAATAACTAAAAAAATATATATAAATATTATTTGTATTTATTTTAATTTTTACATGAAATATAAATTTAATATATTATACTTGTTTAATTAATACATAAGGCCTGTTTGTTTTGTCCGATCTGGGTCTGCTCGGGGGAGACTTGGGCAAGCCTGGCCAGTCGCCGTCTTGCTTTCTGTTAATACTAATTTAGTATTAACAAAAAGCAGGACAGTGTTTGGCCGGGTTTGCTTGGGTCTGCTTTGGGTGGATCCGGACCGGAGACAAAACGAACAGGCCTATAATTTCATTATTCCATGATTTTTGTTTTTCACAGATGAATCCAATAAGAGAAATTATGGTGGACGTTATTAGTAGTATTAGCAGCAGCAGCAGCAGCAGCAGCAGTAGCAGTAGTGCTGAAAGCGAATTGTTCTTAGATGATGATAAGCACAATCAAGATATTTTGTTTCCAAACCTGCAAATACTCCTGCGTGGTCAGAAAAGACATCGAATTGAAAGTTTTATTGAAGTAGTGCACTCTTGGACAAATGCAGAATTTAAAAAACACCTTAGACTGCAACTTGTTATTGTTATAGCATTAGTAGGTATGAAAATATTAAATAAGCTTTATATTATCCCTTATTGAAAAATACAACAGAAAACTATTATGGTTGTGAAAAAAAACACAAAACTATAATAATAAATATTGAAATTGCTATAGAGCAATTAGTGTAATATATAGTTATATGTGTTTTTTGTAACTACAGTAGTTTGTTCCATAAGGGGTAGAAAATAAATAATTTTAGAGCATTATAATTATAAAGACGCATTACAATTATAATGCTTTAAAATTATTTGTTCTATTCCTTATGGAAAAAGCTACTGTAGTTATATTATAATTATAATGAAGCATTATAATTAAGAAGATATTTATGTTTCTTGAACAATATTATTGTTCAAGAAACACAAATATCTTTTGAATTATTATATGTATTCTACTAGACAAAATTATAATGGATATCTGGAAGTAAGGATAGATATTCTAAAAGTATTTCTTCCAAGTTATTTCTTCCATTTTGCGTTGTTATTCATAGCTATCGATTGATTTAAGATAAGACTCTCTCAAACATTTTTAATATTTACCGTTTCTTACAATAATTCCATAATTTAGTTACTTGTCTTTTATTTGGTGTAACCGTGAATTTTCAATTGTGATGGGCTACGGATAGCCGCGGTTAATTCAGGGTTCGGGCGGCGGGCTGGTTGAATGAATGACGAAGGCAAGCGGTATATGTTTAACAATAGTATTTATTCCACTAAATGCCTATCTAATATGTACAAGTTCCCTACTCTAATAACTTACAACTAAGATCTCGCTATGCGAGTCGCGGGCGATTTATTATGGCGACGCGTGTCGCAGGGCGCATGTGCGCGTCGAGTATTCGGTGCCGGATTGGCTGCGGCGGGCGTATGGCCCGTGTATCGGTCGGTGCGTCGATCGGCGTTAGCGGCCGGTCTTACGGATTACAATGCTCGTGGCGGTGTAATCGCGGCGGTGTAATGCGTGGCGGCGTTCGTGTCGGTCGCGGTGGTAGCCGGATTGGCTGCGGCGTTACGGTCGCGGCTGCGCGGTACGGTGCGGCGTTCGCATTCGCCGAGTCGGTCGGTGCGGCGTCACGATTGGTCCCGGCGGTGCGCGACTGCGCGGTACGGCGCGGAGCTCGGCTCGACAGCCACGGTGATCAGCTGTTCGACGATCAGCTGTTATTATCGTCGAGGATCATCCCGCGTGGATGATCCTCCGCGTCGGCGGTTTCCCCTCAGTACGGGGTCCCCGTGTGCGGTCGGGATCGGTAGCTCAATACGCGTACCGGGATCCGGGTGTCGAGCGGGGCGGTGTTTTGCCACTCACAGCGTGGCGCGAGGAAGCGCTCAATGCGCGCTAGTGAAGGAAGCCGGGTTTGCGGTTATGTTTGGCACTCAGTGCGTGCTCTGGATGCTCAGCTCAATTCGCTGAGTGGATCGGTCGGCTCAGTACGCTAGACCGGGGAGATCTGATTTCTTATCACCAGCGGAGGGCTTTTATAGCCCCCGTTTGGTGACAAGAGGAGCGGAGATGTGCGGGGAGACCGAGATAAGCGGAGGGGACTACACGAGGTAGGAGGGTAACGGCCTCGTATCTATATGCCTTAACGTGGCGGAGGAACGGCTCGTTACATATGTATTATTTTATGTTAATTTTTGTTTTGAGTAATTTGTGTTTCATGTATTTTAATTCGTAGATGAACTTGCAAACAGTGGAGTTCTACCAGAGCAAACATTTGGTCGACCCAAGATAAGTGCGGAATAGAGTTTGTACATCACTTTGTGGTTCCTAGCGAATACCGAATCATATCGTACATTATCGGATCGTTTTGATGATCAATATCATCGATATTTCGAGTGATTCGAAGAGTAATTGCTTGGATGCAGATAAAATTAGATAATGTAATAAAATAGCCAGAAGGACCTGCAATCATACAAGCAATGCAAAGCTTTGAAAATAAGAAGGGAATTAGAAATTGTATCGGAGCAATAGATTGTTCACATATTATTATCCAACAACCTAAAGAAAACCCTGCTGATTACTGCGATCGAAAAAAGTGTTTTTCTATAATCTTACAAGCAGTTGTTACATCAAATAAGAGTTTCATAAATATTTATTGCGGTGAACCTGGGTCACTTCACGATGCGCGAGTATTGCGGCGGTCAAGTCTGTATCAAGAATCACAAAATAATAAGGAACAATTATTTCCCAACACATTTATATTAGGCGATTCTGCGTACCCTTCATTATCATAGTTAGTGCCTCCATTTAAAAATAATGGTCATCTCACGGAACAACAACTTGAATTTAATTATTTACATTCGTCTACGCGTATGGCAGTAGAAAGAGTTTTCGGTATATTAAAGGGTCGCTTTCGGCGATTAAAATTTTTCAATGAACTCCGAGACCTTAAATTTATAGTCCAAGTTGTCGCTGCATGCTGCGTATTACAAAATATGCATTAATGGTTTGGACGATGGCATGGATTTCTATATAGAAGACGATATGGATATTAATGTTGACAATGAAGAAGCAAATGACAATGAGTGAGTCCCAGATGCGCACAGTAATAAACGGACACAGCAAGCTGAGTGAAACGGACACAGTAACAAACGGACACAGTAATAAACGGACACAGTGCGAAACGGACACAGTAACAAACGGACACAGTGCGAAACGGACACAGTAACAAACGGACACAGACCAAATGCGCCCAGAGCGAAACGGACACAGTGCGAAACGGACACAGACCAAATGCGCACAGAGCGAAACGAACACAGACCAAATGCGCACACTGCACATGCGCACGGATCAAATGCATACACGGAAAGTTGCAAACCCATGTGATGCAGTGAATGCTTTGCAAGCACACGCACGCACACACACACACACACACACACACACACACACACACACGGGGGGGTGCAAGGGGGGCCTTCGGCCCCCCTCCAGCACCCACTCCCGTTCAAGTCGCTAACCTATGTGGACTTTACTCTGTTTGCAATGTACATGGATTGCATTTGGTCCGTGCGCACGTGCAATGTGCGCATGTGCAGTGTGCGCATTTGGTCTGTGTCCGTTTGTTACTGTGTCCGTTTCGCACTGTGTCCGTTTGTTACTGTGTCCGTTTCGCACTGTGTCCGTTTGTTACTGTGTCCGTTTGTTACTGTGTTCGTTTATTACTGTGTCTGTTTGGTCTGTGTCCGTTTGTTACTGTGTCCGTTTCACTCAGCCTGCTGTGTTTATTACTATGCGCATCTGGGACGGTCCCATGACAATGATAGAAATGATAAAAATGATAATGATCGTCGAATGAATTTGTTTCTTGAAATGTTTTTACAATAAATAAATATATTTGTAATTTATCGTTTAGTGTACTTTATTTTAATACACTCTAGTTCTATACATTACATTTTAACAATGCAAATAAAAATTCTTTAAATAAACGCGAATAAACCGACAAACTTTTATAGTAATTGTTTAATCACTGATTCATTAAACAAAAGTAAGGTAAGTACATATCAACATTTTTTAAATTGACATATTTGCAAATATAATTATTATGCGTAATACCTAACACAACGTAAAACGGTGTAAATAAAAATTTGTTGCATTAATAACTCACGTAAATTTATAAATATTTTACACGCGTAACAATTATAATGAGTATGATTTTGAATTGTAATAGCAATTATATTAAGAACTCTTTGAAAACTGAAATAATACTAATATCACTCTTTAGAAACTAAACAAATACTAATATCACTTGAACTCTTTGGGAACTAAACAAACAAACGCAATATTTAACATATTTTTTTTTACTGTTTATCAATACTCAATCAATATCAAGAAAAGATGGATTTTTAGACTGTATTAAATTTGTTAGCAATTGACATTTCTCTCTTTCGATCTGCATTCGATCTCTGTGCCGCTCATCTTTTTTTCCATTTTACGTTTTAGTGTCGTTTGTTTCCACAGTTACCTGATTTTGTTTCAGCAATAAATTTTCCTTTTTTATAGCATTTCTTTCTTCAATCTTAATTAATTTTTTATTCTCTTTTTCGTTTTTTGTAGATAACATTTGCAGATGTTCAAGCCATTGTTTTTCCAGTTCTAATTTTGTCTTGGCAACAATCATCGTTGAATTATTATGAACCTTTGTCACTTTCTTCGCAATTGATGTTGACTGCTTGGTAGGTGAAATTTCTTTGGAAGATGAAACTTGTCTGGGAGGTGACACTTGCTTGTGAGCTGAAACTTGGCTGGGAGGTGAAACTTTCCTGGAAGATGAAACTTGCTTGGTGTATGAAGACAGTGGTATTTGTGCTTTTGAGGAAGTTTGCTATTGATCATCCATCCTTAATTTCAAATAGCTACTTTCTAGGCTTTTAGTTCCAAACAATGAAGATCCCAATATATGATCACAGTTGATAATCTTCCTATGACCAAGCATATCTTGCGTTTCATTAAAATAAGGAAAGGTCTTTGGATTTCTTCCAGATTTTAAGTTATAATCAACACATTCTATATATTTTTTAAATAATGTGTTTATTTTCCATCACGTTTGGTCAGAAGTCACCTATGATATTTATTTTTTATGTAATTATCATTTTTTGACATCTATTCAAATGTTAACAACACCATATAAATCTAAATTTATTTGAAAACAATTATATACTACTTACTATAACCCAATGTTTGTAGTTCTTCCGCAAGATTTTTCCAAAAATGTTTTTGTTTTTTTACATTTTCTTTGTTTGATTGAAGAGTTTGATATGCATTCAGCAATCCCAAAGTAGCATTGTGGCTCCAACAGAACACTGTAATAAATGTAAAGCTACAATTATACAATTTTAATGATTTTTGGATTATCATTAAACTAATTTAAGGCTTTATTAAAAAGAAAATTAAAACGAAAAAAAGAGGGCAATAATAAGTAAATATTAACATATTTAATATATAATTTATAACATATATATTTGATATGCATTTAGCAAAAGTTTTAAACAGGCCTAGCTAGAACTACTTGCCATAAGCATTTCGGGCATGAAGATTCTATCAACCTTCCTTCTTATTTCCTTTGTATACTTTGTATTCTTTGATGCTCGAAATGCTTACGGCAAGTTGTTCTAGTTAGGCTTATTTAAAGCTTGTTACTAACAAAACTTATAAAAATGTATATCAAATATATAAATACTTACCATCGCCTTCTTCTTTTTGTTTTAATTTTTTCTTTTCAGGTAGCACATCTTCACCTCCAGTTTCTATAACCGGTTGACATATATGATCCCAATAATCCTTGATATCGATAAACATTCCATGTCGTACAAAAGTAGTTATCAAAATTCTATACAGAGATTGGTAACCTTAAATTATTAATACGTAGTATACATAAATTTTAAAAATATTTTATGCAATTATAAAATATAATTTATATTTAATAATTTATTATAAAACATGCACTATATAACAAAATAAATCGTATATTTACCATTATAAAAGAGATACAATTGATATATGTATGTACCAGCATGTACCCTCCGTCCGATTTTTCACCATAAATTGTATTAAAAAGGCTGTATTACACTACGGTTATGAGCTCGGTTGCCATTGCTTACGGGATCATGGTCAGATTGACCAATCAGCCGACAAATTTTGCTCTGATTCGTTAATTCGTAACTTTAAGGGCCGATTTCACCAACTCCGGTTATCTTAACCGGCCGATTATTCCATTGGAATTGACCAATCATATTTGTCGTTAAGCAAAATTAACAAATGCGACTGGTTAATTCCAATGGAATAACCGACCTGTTAAGGTAACCAGAGTTGGTGAAATTGGATCTAACCTGAGCTGCGTTCGAAAACATCCTCGAAGTGCCTCCGAGTAATTTTCTTGTTGGTTACCGTATGTTACACAAGAAATTATACTCAAAGGCAGTTTCCAAAGATGTTTCCGAACGCAGCTCCGTTCCAACTCAGACAGCACAAAATTTTCAAAAAATATTTTTAAATATTTTTATAAAAATATCGTAAAAAACATTTTTTTTATTTAAAAAATATTTTAAAATTATTTAAAAACATTTTGTGATAGTATTTTTAAGAATATTTTAAAAATCTTTTAGAAATATTTTCAAAAATGTTTTTACTACTCAGACAATATTTTAGTAAGTATTTCGAAAATATTTTTGTAATATTTATTAAAATATTTTCTGGGCGGTAAGAAAAAACATTGTTTTAAATATTTTTAAAAGATTTTTAAAATATTCTTAAAAATTATATTGAATATGATAATATTTGTAAAATCTTTTAAAAATATTTTTTTAAATATTTTTTGGACATGATCTTATGGCCATAGAAACATTTTAAAAATATTTTTATGAAATATTTTAATTTTCTTAAAAATATTTTTTAAATATTAAACAAATATTTTGTGCTGTGGGAACCAAGTGTTATGTAATACAACCTTAATACGACCTAATTCAGTAAATTCAGCGAAAAAGCTCTGATGGTCTTAGAATCAGAAAAAGAATCAGAGTTCTTTGAAATTATTTTTAAATAGTTTTTGTACTTTTCCAGGAAAACGTACTAAAATTTTAAAAAATATAAGAAATCTGAAAAAGGTTTTTTTTCAACAATTTTCAGATAATTTTAATGGTCACGTTCAGCAAAACGTTTATTTTACAACTGTTGGAAGTTTTTTTAGACTGAGATTGGATTATTTCCTCTAAATCGAAAAGGTCTAATTTTTGCACAGAAAACTTGTAATAGTTCAAAATAACTTCTACTGAACGTGATTACTGGAGTATAAATTCTTGTAATGAACGCGTTGAATAGTTCAATTTCACTTCAAACACACTCCAACTCTCCTCTTTAGCAGAGTCGAAGTGCGCCTGGTTTAGTTTCAACACACTCGTAAATGGAAAACGAGTTGTGTCAATTTGAAACAAGTGTGTCGCCTAAAAGAAACGTGGATCTTTTCAGAACAGTAAAGTGTGCTTGTTTCACTTTCAACACATTCGTAAATGGAAAACGAAGTGTGTTAATTTGAGACGAGTGTTGCCTGTGTCGACTAAAAGGAAAACGGCCATTGTGAGCCAAAACGTCTTGTAATATCGACTGTATTGTCTTATTTTAAAATAAAAAATGTTGTGCAATAATAACTGCGCTGACTCTGAATTATAATATAAAATTGTATTTAAAGAGATCTTAATCTGCAACTCGTGACCTTAATCTGCAACACTAATCTTTAAAGACTCTATACGTACAAAATAATTGTTATGCACCCTTATCATTACAGGAAAGAATAATAATGTGCTTTCGGAAATGATCTAGAAGCTTTTAGTATAAGAGAATAATGTATTTAAATATTCCATATGTATGGTGAGTGCGGATTCGGAAGAAGTTGATAAGTAGATTAATATAAAAAGATATTGTTTCGTCCTCGATATAAAATTCAATTTACTAATTGATATTAATATGTGTACTTTAATTCTGGAAAAGAATTTCCAACCCTATAAAGAAATATATACAAAATCTCATTAATGACATGCACGAATGCTCTACATTATCGACCTCGATCAAGTTTAAGAGGCGGTCCAGTATCCACTTAATGTAATAAAATTTCTATAAAATCTTGAAATGTTGCTTTTGATATTATCTAGTTTTATGTATAATATTAATTTGTACTTTAATATGTTATATGGCTTTTATCTTTATATTTTTATGTAAATTTTTAAAAATTTTTTTTAACAGTTAAAATATAAATCAATGACATTAATCGAATTGTCCTAAGAAATATTGTAATCTTTCTGTGAACTTGTCATGTTGCATAATTCAATATATTTCAGACTTTCCGGCTCTTCGATGAGTGAACTAAGATTAACGCAAATTAATGAACTCATCTATAACAATAACGCACCATAGCGCTACTGGATTTGTACTAACGGTTATCGGTATTGTTATCAGAAGCAAAGATGATATCCGTTAAAGCATCTACACTGAAACTTTTTTATTGCCTGTTCGCCGGACAGATATTTAGGTGGTTGCATTGAAACCTGCTGTTTTTTTTCGTTTTTAAGCATTTATTTTGTAAAAAGTTGTTAGCTTACACTAATCAAAGTATTTTCCCTCGGATGATATGGCTTTCTCCCACCTATCCGGCAAAAGCTGAATTCCACATCAAAAGAATTCCATGTCTTTTGACGCTATTCACTCATCTACTCATTTTTGGACTTCCTCGTAATTACGGAAGTGTGTATCTTCTAAGGCGTGTTGCATTAACCGGAACAAATGATAATCACTTGAGGCAAGGTCCGGAGAATACGCTGGGTAAAGGAGGACCTCCCATTCCAGTTCCATCAGTATTTCTTTCACCGCCAATGCAACGTGGGGTTGGCGATTTGATACTACTGACGGCTTTTTTTTCATTAAATTATTATACAAGTACTCCAGTTGTTGGTAACGTTCGGCAGTAATTATTTGATTGGGTTTCAAGAGCTCATACAGCACTACACCCTCTATATTCCACCAGATGCACAGCATAGCTTTGTGACCATGGATATTTTGTTTTGGCGTCGACATTAATGGTTGACCAGAATCAACCCATGATTTTTTGCGTTTAGGGTTGTTAAAATATATCCATTTTTCATCCTCCGTTACAATACGCCACAAGAAACTTTTTTTTCTGTGCCTCGCAAGCAAAGAAATGGTGATATCTAGTCGATTTGCAATGGCGTTCTCGCTCAGTTCGTGTGGCAGCCATTTTCCTTCTTTGTGTATTTTTCCCATGGCATGTAAACGTCGGGATACTGTTGAATTGTCAACATTGAGGTGTTAAGCCAATTCTTTAAGTGTTTGAGAAGAGTTTTCATCCAGCAAACTTTGCAATTCAGAATCTTCAAATTTTTTTTATTAACCTGGTCATTGCTTGTCATAAGAATCATAATCGCCACTCTTGAATCGTCAAAACTAATCTCTACACATAGTTTCGGATGGTGCAAACTCACCATAAGTTTGTGTAAGCAAACGGTGAGTTTCAGCTGCAATTTTTTTTTCAAATCGAAGTAGTGTAGAAGTACACATCGGAAAAACAACTTGTCGCGATCCATTTTTAACTTGCTCGTTCGAGGCACTGTTTGAATTAAATATGGCGCCTTTTGCCTAGAAATTAGTGGCAGAGGGTCACTTTTCAAAGTGACATAAGTGACATCTGTCCGTACTAAAGTATAAACATCTAGAGATACCTATAGTCGAACAGCGGATTTAATGCAACCGCTTATATATAGCGAATATATATAATAATTCAAGTTTTATACCAATGTATAAATAGTCAGTATTACTTCCTTAATCTAAGTACGATACGCCAAGAAAAGTTGTCATGGATGGCGATGAGAGTGAACCAATAAGAAAGATCCTAACTATGCGCATACCCAACTATGATGGTGTCTCTATTGAGGACATGAATCAGCAAACATATGTACTATACGTACAATCGGTACCTACACCCATAACAAGATCGTGCGAATAGATTAGAATCATCTTCCTGGAATGACGCTGTGTCGAATAGTGTCGCTGCGCAATATTAATGATTCAAATTTAGCACGCTCGAATCTTGGAGCCTGATTGTGAATGCAGCACACAAATTTGGGTTAGCAACCGACGTGTGTCGCTTGCACGTTAAAGCTTTTTTTCGTTTTTTTATTCCTCTTTTTGTTTTGCACAATCGATTATCAGTGTAACGTGCAAATGTGTGAGTTTTATATTTACCTAGCTAGAGATGTCGATGGGTGTTGGCTGGAATTGAGTCGGTATGCCCGATTCTCAAAATCGGCACGAAGAGATTCCGTCACGCCGCGCGCCGTTGAAAGAATCGATTGTTATGTATCCGTGGAAAGCATCAGATATGATTTCGAAAAGGCGGTCATTCATTTCATCGGAAATGTTGATTTGTATTTTGACATAAATGCCGAATCTGATTATGATGCATTATTTGTGGATCGACTCAGAAGGTAACATCCGGACAGGTTTAGCACGCGATTGGAAGATTAACGCCTGCCCGATTTAATCGATGTAAAAAATTCTGCAATCAATCACTCAAAAGTCGTTCATAATCTGACGATAGATCAATTTTTTGAATCATTTAATGTTTTTTAAATCTTAATTGAAACAATAAGACAGAGAAATTACATTCAAAGAAATAAGTTTAGAAATGATTTTTAAATCAACACTTAAACTCATTATAATATAAATGATTAATTAATTGATTATAATATGACTCATGAAATGAATGATAATGAAATAATAAGTACAAGATAAATCTAATGAAAAATTTATTATGTTTTTCTTAAACGTTAAAGATAGAAGAAAGACACTTAGTATTAAAATTCGAAGTTAAATAAAGGGACACATTTTTTTTTAGACAGAGAGCTTTGAGATTTCAAAATTATCTTTATTTTTTGTTAATGGAATTATATAATGTTTCTTATATAATATGATTCTTCTCATTAGTTTACATGCAAAAGTAAAGTTATTGAAAAATTAATATAAGATATTTTGTTTCAACTTCATTCCAACACTTTAATATGAAATAATAAACTCTAGCTTTCTTGAGATTTTATTTCCAGAAAAAATATGTATCGATTACAAGATATTTTTTTACTTTAATAATAAATATTTTCCTTCTATCTCTGTTTTCAAGAACATGATGAACTTTTTATCAAACTCAATTTGCATAAGGAAGAGTTGCCAATTCTATATTACTTAAATAGTTTATTTTATTTTTTATTTAGTTATGATTTGTACGCAAATGGAAAAGAATTTCCAAAATAAATACAATTTAAAATTATAAATTAATGCTTCAAATATTTGTTATTATATTGTTACGCCCGGCAGATTCCACGATTTCCCTTCGTCAAAGAAACAAATAAGATTACAAAAAAAATTCCGTTTCAACGGTCTCCGATAATTTTTTATGCGTTCTAGAATTAGTCCGTTAGAAACGTGACGACAAACATGGATGGACGAAACGACCAAGTTGATAATTTCAACTCCTTTTGAATATTGAGCAACAACAAACAATAAATTTTGACGGTAGAAATACAAAAAACAAACTCGGGTTCGAAGCAAAGTTTCACGAATTCTTCACAAAAATGAATAATAAAGAATCTAAACATTAGCAAAAAATAAATAACCGTTTCCTCTATCTGCAAGCAATACCGTCATACGTCTAACACAATAAAGAATTATTTATCTTTTAAATCCAAAGGGAAGATAACCTACGCGATAGGTCGGATTCCTTCGATAAAATTAAAGGAATGTGGGAGGAAACAAAAAAAACTTTCGACAGATTACTCAACGTATGATTGAGCAAAAAGGAGAAACTATTTCTCCAATAAGAAAACTTAAAATTCACCCACCACACAATCATGAAAAAGAGTTCTACCAATTAGAATATTTGAACCACCTACATCTGGATCCTCTCCCTGTAAGACTCTGTATATATATTATCAAATCTTAAAGGGAACCAGTTAGTTTTTCACGTAATAAGAGAGTTAGCACTGTGGCGTTTTGAAAAATACAATATAGTGGCTCCAGTACGGCGGCTGGAAACTGTGAAACACCAGAAAGTTTCATTTATATGTGAATTTATCGTTTGAATCATGATAATCTTTTACAGAAAAAGCGTTTTCAAGGGTATTTGGGACTTGCTGCAGCACAACCGCAGGACCCACTAAGCCCCTCGGTGGTTGCTGTCTCCGAGGCAACCGACGGGTCACGGGATCAAACTATTAAGCAACCGCGGCCCGCCGTATGCCCCGAACGCCCCCCACTAGTGGGGGGCCCATTCATAAGGAGAGGCCGGCTGACGCCAGCAGGAGCGTCCCGTTTGCCCACGTCAATATTGGCCACGGTCCCGATTGGCCACGTCAATATTGGCCACGTCATTATTGACCACGATCCCGATTGACCACGGGGTGGATTGGCCACGTCATTATTGGCCACGCGTCATTATTGACTACGTCAATATTGGCCACGCGTGATATTGCCCACGTCAATAATGGCCACGTCAATATTAGCCACGCGTCATTATTGCCCACGCGTTATTATTGCCCACGTCATTATTGCACACGCGTCATTATTGCCCACGCGTCATTATTGGCCATGTCATTATTGGCCACGTCATTATTGGCCACGTCATTATTGGCCACGTCAATATTGGCCACGCGTCAATATTGATCACGTCATTATTGCCCACGCGTCATTATTGCCCACGTCACTATTGCTCACGCGTCACTATTGCCCACGTCATTACTGTATATGGGTTTGCGACTTGGACGGGGTGGGTGCGGGAGGGGGGCCGAAGGCCCCCCTTGCACCCCTTTGCACCCGCGCGCGCGCGCGCGCGCGCGTGTGTGTGTGTGCAAAGCATTTCTCTACACCACATGGGTTTGCAACTTTCCACGCTAAGCAAAAAAATTGATTAATATTGACGTGGGCAATAATGACGCGTGTTGAATAGTGACGTGGGCAATAATGACGCGTGGGCAATAATGACATGGTCAATATTGACGCGTGGCCAATATTGACGTGGCCATTATTGACGTGGGCAATATCACGCGTGGCCAATATTAACGTGGCCAATAATGACGTGGTCAATAATAACGCGTAGATAATAATGACGTGGGCAATAATGACGCGTGGGCAATAATGACGTGGCCAATATTGACGTGGCGATTATTGACGTAGGCAATATCACACGTGGCCAATATTGACGTGGCCAATATTGACGTGGTCAATAATGACACGTGGCCAATAATGACGTGGCCAATAATGACGTGACCAATAATGACGTGGCCAATCCACCCCGTGGTCAATAGGTATCGTGGTCAATAATGACGTGGTCAATATTGACGTGGCCAATATTGACGTGGCCAATAGGGACCGTGTCCAATCGGGACCATGGCCAATATTGACGTGGCCAAACGGGTGCCACTGGACGCCAGCCACCCCTCCACAACCAGTGATGTAGGATGGGGGGAGCGCAACCAGACGTCCCCCATTCCCCATTCCCTAGCCCAGGGGGGGCCGCCATGATGGGCCGATTTGTGTTCCTCCACAGGCCGACCCGGCAGCCCCTCAGGGAGGGCAACGGAGGAGGGCAGGCTAGGGAATCCTCCGGTACGCCGCCTTTTTCCGCCCCCCTGCCTCTGCGGATGGGGTCGGTAATCGGGCTCGATTTCCGACTCCTCTCTGCGGCCTCCTTCTGTGACGTAACTTCCTCGCAAAAGGAGGCCATTGCCTTCCACGACCCCTTGTCCCTGACCATAGAAGCCACCACGGCCGGGAGCGAGAGATCGTTTCCCACGATACTGGTCAGGACACGGCGCTGCCCAGCCCAAGGGGGACACACCTCTAGGGTGTGCTGCGCCGTGTCCCGAGCTACCCCGCAGTGATGACACCGCTCGTCGACTTCCTTCCCAATCCGGTGCAGGTACTCACCAAAGCAACCGTGCCCGGAGAGCACCTGCACCAGCTTGAACGAAAGGGGCCCGTGGGCCCAGTTTATCCAGTCTGTTATGACCGGGCGGACCGTAACTCCACCCACCACACGGGCGCACCGTAAAGCGCCACACTCGTCACCACTCCTACGTAGGGGCGGTGAGCGCCGTCTCCAGGCCTCTTGGGCATCAACCTCCACAGATGGGAGGTAACGGCTCTCAAACGGGGGGCCAGAGTGCCAAAGTGCTCCCGAAAACTCCAACGGCTGTCAAGGATGAAGCCCAGGTACTTCCTCCGGGTCCCTGGACCCTTCCCACCGTGATATAGAGCCGCGAGGGGCCCTTCACCCGAGGCCCGGCAAACCAGATAGCTTTGGTTTTGTAGAAGACCATCCGCAGGTCCAACTCCGTAATGCCTGCCGACGACCAGTGCCACCGATCTGGATGCCAGCCGACCGACCTCGTCCCAGTCACCCCGGAGGCCACCAAGAGCGTGTCGTCCGCGTAACACACCAACTTGGGGCCCCCCGGGATGTAGCCTCGCAGAACCCAGTTGTACGCTAAGTACTTCCACTGGATGGGTCCTAAGACCGACCCCTGCGAAACCCCGCAGCTGGTCCTCTTCGTGATGAGGCGGCCGTCCCGCCCGACATACTGGATGGACCGGCGACTGAGGTAGTCCCCGATCATCCTCTTCAGGTAGGGAGGCACCCCGAACTAATTGAGGGCCTCTCGGATTCGGTCCCAGGGCAGTGTGTTGAAGGCGTTGCTGATATCTAAGGATACCGCAATCGTCATCCCGCCCCGAGACACGGCTTTCTCCACGAGGGCCTGCATACGGAGGACAGCGTTCGCCGTAGACCGGTCCACGCGAAACCCGAATTAGGCGTCATCCAAGTCAGGGCCCACCTCAGTTAGATGCCGATGGAGGCGGGCAGCCAGCACGCGCTCAAAAAGCTTGCCCTCCTCATCCAACAGGCATATCGGACGATACGCCGAGAGATAGTCCGCGGAGCGTCCCTCTTTGGGGAGGAGCACCAGCCGGCCGACCTTCCAAACGGAGGGAAACCGTCCCGCCATCAGGCAACCATCGAAAAGTCGCCTGAGACGGTCCTCAAGGATGTGCAGGATCAGCGTCCAGACCCGGCCGTGGATGCCGTCAGGCCCCGGAGCCGTTTTTTTGGCCCGGAGCCGGGCAACGGCCCGGCCGAAATCCTCCTCCGAGACCCCCCAATCCTCGGATCAGGCGACGCCCCGGTCCTTGGATTCCGCCGGAGAAGCTGGACCCACCCACCCCCCTCTCCAAGAAGGAAGAAAGAGCGTCGACACGATATCCTCCAGCAATTGGAGGGGGGAAGCTCTCGGTGACCGAAGGGGCCCCCGGTCGTAGCTTATCGCTGACTAGCCTATAGGGGCGCCCCCATGGGTCACAATCAAGGGCCCTCAAGAGCTCGTCCCAAGTTCGGGACTTGGCCCGTTTTATGGCTTCTTGCAGGGTCCCCACATAGGGCCTATACAGGGCGGCCGCCTCCTCCTTCGTGTGTCTCCTTCTGCGACGGCAGCGGAGGTATCGGCGCCGCCGAAGATCACACCGGGAGCGGAGCTCCGCGATCTCTAGCGTCCACCAATAAACCTCCCTGCGAGGAGGAGGGGCCCGTGTCCGAGGCATCGACACATCACACACTTGCGTCATCGCCCCCAGGCAGCCTACTCCTCCACGTCTAGCGTCCCGGGAGGCTCTTCCATCTCCCAGGACTTGGTGATGGCGACCGCCATAGCCGCGTCCTCATCAAGGCGCTTAAGCGCCCAACAAGGAGCTGCAGCGTCCATCTGGCGGCGGCGGGCGCCCGACTGCGAGCCCATAGCGGAGTTGAAGATCGAGACCCGGACGTAATTATGGTCCGAGTCGGTCTCCGAATCCAGGACTTCCCAGCCCGCGACCGCCCGCGCAAGAGACGGGGATCCCAGCATGATATTCACAATGGAGATCCCGTTCCACCTCACGCACGTCGACCTCGACCCCACGTTCAGCACGCGAAGGTCGAGGCCGGCCGCCCATTTCCCAAAGATTTCGCCTCTAGCGTCAGTCAACCCCACTCCGCCGATTTGGCATTAAAGTCCCCGGTGACCAGCACCCGACCCGGGAGGGTCGCGGCGATCACCGTCCTTATACGGGACAGCACGTTGCCGAAGCCCACGAGGTCCTCGCTGGACGGAACGTAGACGCTTACGACCATGGTCCTCCCCAGCGGGCGGCGACGAACCTCCGACCCTTCTCCACCAGCAAGAGAGGAAGGGGGGACGCCCTAAATTTTTTTTGCACGATCGCCGCCAAGCCCCCCGGATCCCCCAGCCAGTCCGGTCTGGCCGGGGGGACAAAGTAGGACTCAGAGACGATCGCCAACTCAATGGACCACTCCGCCATCGCCTGAGCCAAAAGGTCTTGGGATCTGGCAGAGTAGTTCAGGTTTGTTTGAAAAAGGAGGCGAGGGAAGCTGGGCATTACGCTTCAGTCTCTATAGCCTCCTCTTGGCGCTCCTCCTGGCGGCGCTCCTCCTCCCGGACCCTGAGGGTCCTCTGCGGTAGCGGCGCCGGGTCCGGAATCTCAGTGCCGTCACCCCCAAACCCAAAACCAGAGACCGGGAGACAACACCCGGAGCCGTACCTGTGCTCGGCCGGCCTCCCCAGATCCAAGCACAGGTGGCACCGCGGGCCCGCCGTGCAGCCGCTAGCCCCGTGGCCAGTCTCCCCACAACGGTAGCATCGGCTACTTCTGTCGATCGACCCAGTGCACCTCAGCCGCGTATGCCCAGTACCCAGGCATCGGAAACACTGTATCGGTCTGGATTCCAGCAGCTCCACGCGAGCCCTCACTCAGCCGACCCGCACCCTACCGTTGGCGTCCAAGATCTTCCTGACAGACGATGTAGGGCAACGGAGCCATGCCGCCCTAAGGCCGGCGGGAGTGCGCATTATCTCTCCCACCCTGACGCACCTCTCGCCGCACCCCCCGGCGTCCGCTGGCGGGAGGCCAGCCCCGCCGGGGTAGCCAGGTCGTCCAGGCCCATCATTCGCAGCTCTGCGGTTTTGACAGGCCTGGAAACCCTTACATCCCCTTCGGGGAGCAAGCTCCCGAGAACCTTGGCCAGGTCGTCGGCCTTCTTGGCACTGTCTTCTCCAGGAACCTCGTAGACCACGGCCCCGGTGATCGCGCGCTTGGACAAAGCGCGTCAATTCTCAAAGCCCCCAGGTCCACTCGGTCCCGGACGGCTGACAGCGCCTGCGCCACGGTCACCCTTCCTTCCTATACCGGAGAGAGCACCACCGCGGCGGACTTGGGGACGGCGACCGTCCTCTTTTGTTTAGGAGAGGCCGCGGCAGGGGGAAAGGAGCTTTTCGGTAGGCCCCGTCCACAACCAGCACTTGTAGCAGCAGCGGCCGCCCCTTCTTCTTTTTTTTCTTTCTCCTTCCCCCTCTCCCCCTCCGGCCACGGCCCCACGACCCGCCCCCGTACTAAGGGCGAAGCCAGGGGCCGAACGGACGGCGGCGGCCCCCGCCTCTCTCCTCACCCTTCTACCCACCATCGTCGACCACGCCTCCCGCGGGCGGCG
Organism: Monomorium pharaonis; assembly: GCF_013373865.1. Classification (NCBI taxonomy): domain Eukaryota; kingdom Metazoa; phylum Arthropoda; class Insecta; order Hymenoptera; family Formicidae; genus Monomorium; species Monomorium pharaonis. The sequence goes on from NC_050470.1 coordinate 19,885,678, forward strand.
GCAGCGGGCGGGACGCCGTCCGTCGACGGGCCCGCAATTTTTCCGGCCGTCTGAGCGGCGGGGGGACGCGCAGCCCCAGATAGTTGACCCGCCTCCATCTCTCCAGGTTGGGGCCTTTCCTTGGCGCAAGCTGCCCCCCCCCCTGGTGGGCTCCGTGGCCCCCTAACGGAGGCCGGAAGGACCTTTCCGGGGGAAGGCGCTCCTCGAAGGCCTCCAGGCGGGCGGAAACTATTTCCCCCACCCGGGTCATCATTTTAAAGGCGAAGGCCTCCATGGCCGGCGGCCACGCGGCATCAAAATCGCCGCGCAGGTCTCGGCTCTCCCCCTCCGATCCGTCAGGGAGGAAGCAACCCGTTCTCAGGCAGGCTGACTACAGCCGCACGACCCGGCGGCCTCACCCGGACCGTATGGCCAGGGCTAGGAACCGCTCGGGCCGGTCGCAAAGCGCCCGGCGCCTATTTTTCTTAGTGCCCGGAGGAGCTCCCCGGCATCGACGTACCTCCTCGTCCCCGGAGTCGTCTCCATGTTCATCGGGGCACGACGGAGAGGAGCCGGTCGGGGGTGGCGCCCCCCCCATCTGGGAAGATGCCCACCAACTAACTAACCAATCCCGGCTCTAGGGTCTCCGTCAACGGGAAGGCCCGCGGCCTGAGTTTTCTCATGGCCGCTCTGTAGGGACGCCCCCACAGGTCTGCCTCAAGGGAGATGAGGAGTTCCTCCCATGCCCTGGCCTTGGCCGACCTGATGGCCGCTCCCGGAGCGGCGCCCGCGCGGCGGTACTCGATCTGGGCGACGACTTCGCCCAACACGGCATCGAGCTCACGTCTTCGGCGGACCTTTTGCAGAGCCCTTCTCGCGGCGACCGCAGCCGCTCGGAGTTGGGCAATGTCCCGACTCCACCAGTACGCAGCGCGACGCGGCCGGCCGGGGGATCGGCAGCGCGAAGCATCGCGAGGGCAAACCCGCTGCAGATCCCCCCGCAGCGATCACGCCTTCTTCTCCACCCAAGAGCGATGGGAAGGCTCGGGGGATCGACATCTTTTCCGTCGCCCTCACCGTCGTTGGCCCATTCGGAGGCAGCGATGCCAGCCAGTGCGTCCGCGTCGAATCGGGAGAGCGCCCACCTCGGAAAGCCCCTACTCGTCGTTTTCACCGTCTCGGGAGTGGAAGGGGCGGGGTGGTTTTGTCGTCGACCCGCCAATCCGGGCCCAGCGCGGGAGGGGACGGTCAAGAGGGCCATCTCTATATAGAGGTGGTCCGATAATGTTTTCACCTCGGCCATCACCCTCCAGCCTCTCAGTCTCCAGGCAGCCGCGGGGGATACTCACGTAAGGTCGACTACCGACTTCCCCTGCCGCACGCATGTGCTCGCGCCGCCCCGGTTGGCGAGCACGAGACTCGTCGAGGCGGCCCAATTCTCGATGATCCCGCCCCTGACGTTGGGTCGCGAGGGATCCTAGGTTGGGGACCTGGCGTTGAAATCCCTCGCAATCAGGACCAGCTCGCAAGTGTGACGAAAAAGATAGTCCCCGATGTCCGTGAGCCGGTCCTCAGCCGATGCTCTCCGGGAGTAGATATACTCCCACCACCAGCACCGGACCCCAGGTGGCGACCACGTACCCCTCGCCACTTCCCACGTATGAGAGGGGGGGGGGAGAGGAATCCACTGTGTCGCCCCGCACAATGGCGACCGAACCGCCGGCATCGGCCACCCACTGTGGGTTATCGGCCGGCACCGAGTGCGGTTTGGCAGCTACCCCCAACCCGAAACCACGCTTCGTCATCGTGTGCACTTGTAGTTTTTTGATATGACAAGCGGTCGATTATATAACAACTTCATTGTAGAACTGATTTCAGATTGATCCAGAAAAGTTCCATTAATATTCTATGGAATATTTTATAAATATTCTACACATGTACCAAAAGGTACACAGAATATTTCTCATTGCATATACAAGTAGTGTTCATAGAATATTCTGAATATTTCACGATTATTTGAAGATTCTATGAACCTTCTTTTATTATTCTGAGATGTACGGAACTTTTGAAATACAAACGGAATATTTCAAGAATATCTAGCGTTTACAGGGAATGTATGTATGTTAGATTGTATAGTAATGTATACTATACATATTAAGTATGTACATTTAATATACATTATGCTATATATACATATAAAATAAATTAATAAATATACATATTATATATTGCGATGTACACTTATATTATGTATATGAAATGTATAAACATTCAATATACAGGATATTATTTTCATATTATAAAAGAAAAATAGATATTCATATAATATCTAATGTTATACGGGAAATATCAATGAGACATAAAATGTATACTTTAATAAGATCTACAATTTTTATGTAAAATATTTTTCGAAATATCTATTATTTACGGAAATAGATTTTAAAAACCATGATTTTTAAGAGTTTTTTATAGTTTTCACCATGAAATTCAAATTTGCGCTAATTTTCACTAGCGCGTGTCAAGGCATCAAAATACGTAAAAGTATAAAGTTTAAAAGAATCGGAAATAAGTCCTTTTTGTAACTGTACCCGTATTTAAATTTAAATTTATAGATCTATTAATAAACATGACTAAGTAATAAATATAAGATCCAATATTTAAATATTTAAGAATTATTATTTGGCGGTAATCTCGAGCTTTCTGAAATAATTCAGGAACATAATTGTCTGATGACAAGAGTCACGGATTTTATAAATTAATGAGAAATTATTCACCTGTGTGCTATTCGAACATGGCACAATGATCGACTTGCGTCTGTCGAATGGGAACGTCAATTTTAATGTAATAAACAATGTCATTAGCACAGCGATATTATCGAGGTCAACGCTTCAAATTGCAGTGTGGTAATTACACTTACTGAAAGTAATCGAAATGTCCGTAACGTAAATTGTCTAAATCCTGCATAAAATTATACTGCATAAAATTCATCATAGATGATTTATAATTTACACTTCCTAAAGGATTTCCTAAAACACACAAAACAGGTACTTACATTTTTTAATCTTATAATTGATCTATATAAATAGTGTCACATTGTAGAATCATGTTTTGTTCCGGCAAGATTAAAACAAGAAGCAACAGAAAAGATAAAAACAGGCAGTAAATATAAAATTTCTTCCAATATTAAGAAGATGCTAAACTGCCCGTCAAGTTTGATCGAGGTCGATAATGTAGAGTTATTCGTTTATCCTTGTTTATAAAAATATTTGCTTCAAAATATAAATTATACAGCTTATATACGTACAAATAAATGGCATCCCTACCTTCAGAATAAATTAAAGAATAAGACTATATTCGTCAAATTACGGTTAAAAGCCGTTAAAAAAGTTTTTTGTATAATCAAATTTTTAAAAATTTGTAGTGAAAGCGTTTAGATAAATAAAATTTGATCACACAAATAACTTTTTTTATGGCTTCTAATTGTAATTTGACAAATATAGTCTTATTCCTTAATCTATTTTGAACTGAGGTGTGCCATTCATTTCTACGTATAAGCTACATAATTTGTATTTTAAACCAAATATTTTTATGAACAAGAATAAACGAACGACTTTACGTTATCAACCTAGATCAAGTTTGATGGGCAGTTCTCTTAAGAGGTTACTAAACAGCCTGTCAAACTTGATCGAGGTCGATAATGTAGAGTCATTTGTTTATCTTTGTTCACAAAAATATTTGCTTTAAAATATAAGTTATGTAGCTTATACGTACAAATAAATGGTACTCTGCAGTTTGGAATAAATTGAGGAACAAGACTATATTCGTCAAATTACGATTACAAGCCGTAAAAAGAAGTTATTTGTAGGATCAAATTTTATTCATTTAAGCGCTTTTACTAAGAAATCTGTAGTAGAATAGAATGTCGGTAAAACAGACGACTTTAGGATCCCTTTAAATCCGAATGTTTAAAAATGTAAAATTTAAAGAGCATAGCGGAATAAGCAGGTGAAATCTGCCCCCGCACTAATCGAGCTCAAATTGATATCATTTGGCACACTTGAAATGTAAAACTTCCCCAAAAATTAGCTACAAAATTGCATTTTTGGGAGAATTATGGAGGGGGAAAGGAAATAAAAAAAGTGGTTTTTTTCGAAAATGGTTAGACCGATTTTAATAAAAAAAATACATGTTGTAAACATTGTTTAGACAAGTTTAAGAAAATTTTAAGTAATTTTTGTGATAAAAAAAACCCGACAAAAAAATTTTTGAATTCTTAATGAATTTTTTGAGGGGTGATAGTTTTTAGATATCACTTTTACATTTTCACAAAAACATCTCTAGATTTTCTTCTTTAACACATTTTTTTTCAAATTAATCGGAGTGGTGGAACATGGTTAAAAATAATAATTCACACCGCGCCGCCGTGCCACGCCGCGCCGGCTGAGCGACCGCGCCGCGGCGCACGGCGATTGTTGTCATGTTGAACTTATATACTAGTTGCTGTGTTGCAATGTTTAGTTGCCAAGAAAAATTATGATATAATAATATAAAATATAATAATACATATAATATTTCCAGGACGTCTGCAGTTAGCCTATAAAACTTATCGTTTCGGCAGTTTATCACGAGGAGATTGCAGTACGTTTTTAAATTCCATATGTTCGAGGTGCTTTTAATGTGAGTCCCCTGGCCTCTCACATTATCTATTATCGAGGTGCTTTTTTAAAGTGAGTCCCTTCGCCTCTCATATTATTTATCATCGGGGTGCTTTTTAAATGTGAGTCCTCTTGCCTCTCACATTATCTATCATTGGGGTGCTTTTTAAAAGTGAGTTCCCTTGCCTCTCACATTATCTATCATTGGGGTGCTTTTTTAAAATAAGTCCCCTCGCCTCTCACATTATCTATCATCGAGGTGCTTTTTTAATGTGAGTTCCCTTGCCTCTCACATTATTTATCATCGGGGTGCTTTTTTAAAGTGAGTCCCCTCGCCTCTCATATTATTTATCATCGGGGTGCTTTTTTAATGTGAGTCCTCTCGCCTCTCACATTATCTATTATCGAGGTGCTTTTTTAAAGTGAGTCCCCTCGCCTCTCATATTATTTATCATCGGGGTGCTTTTTAAATGTGAGTCCTCTTGCCTCTCACATTATCTATCATTGGGGTGCTTTTTAAAAGTGAGTTCCCTTGCCTCTCACATTATCTATCATTGGGGTGCGTTTTTAAAATGAGTCCCTTCGCCTCTCACATTATCTATCATCGAGGTGCTTTTTAAATGTGAGTTTTTTTGCCTCTCACATTATCTATCATCAGGGTGCTTTTTTAAAGTGAGTTTCCTCGCCTTTCACATTATTTATCATTGGGGTGCTTTTTTAAAGTGAATCCCCTCGCCTTTCACATTATTTATCATCGGGAGCGTCCCAGATGCGCACAGTAATAAACGGACACAGCAGGCTGAGTGAAACGGACACAGTAACAAACGGACACAGACCAAACGGACACAGTAATAAACGGACACAGTAACAAATGGACACAGTAACAAACGGACACAGTAACAAACGGACACAGTAACAAACAGACACAGACGGACATGCGCACGGACCAAATGCGCACACTGCACATGCGCACACTGCACGTGCGCACGAACCAAATGCAATCCATGTACATTGCAAGCAGAGTAAAGTCCACATATGTTAGCGACTTGGACGGGGTGGGTGCGGGAGGGGAGCCGAAGGCCCCCCTTGCACCCCCCCGTGTGTGTGTGTGTGTGTGTGTGTGTGTGTGTGTGTGTGTGTGTGCGCGCGCGCGTGCAAAGCATTCACTGCATTACATGGGTTTGCGACTTTCCGTGTGCGCATTTGGTCCGTGCGCATGTGCAGTGTGCGCATTTGGTCTGTGTCCGTTTTGCACTGTGTCCGTTTTGCTCTGTGCGCATTTGGTCTGTGTCCGTTTCGCTCTGTGCGCATTTGGTCTGTGTCCGTTTGTTACTGTGTTCGTTTCGCACTGTGTCCATTTATTACTGTGTCCGTTTGGTCTGTGTCCGTTTGTTACTGTGTCCGTTTCACTCAGCTTGCTGTGTCTGTTTATTACTGTGCGCATCTGGGACTCACTCTTATCATCGGGGTGCTCTTTAATGTGAGTCCCCTCGCCTCTCACATTATCTATCATCGAGGTGCTTTTTTAATGTGAGTCCACTCGCCAAAAAGATAATGTGAGAGGCGAAGGGACTCACATTAAAAAAGCACCCCGATGATAGATAATGTGAGAGGCGAGGGGACTTACTTTAGAAAAGCACTCCGATGATAGATAATGTGAGAGGCGAGGGGACTCACATTAAAAAAGCACCATGATGATAAATAGAGAATGTGAGAAGCAAAGGGACTCACATTGAAAGCACCTATTGTTTACAACATATATTTTTTTTATTAAAATCGGTCCAACCATTTTCGAAAAAAAAAAGACACTTTTTTTTCCCTCCATATCTCCCCCAAAAATGCAATTTTGTAGCTAATTTTTGGGAAGTTTTATACCTCAAGGGTGCCAACTAATGATATTAATTTGAGCTCGATTAGTGCGGGGGCAGATTTCACTTGCTTATTCCGCTGTGCCCTTTTTCGAAAAACTTTTTTAAATTTTATTTTTTACTTTTAATATAAATCAACGTCTAAAACTTTATTCTTTATTTATTATACAGGGTGTTCCAGATTAACCGGAGGAGCCGGCATGTACGTATTCCTCATGAAAAACTGAGTCGAAAATGTCAGTAGCAAAATCTTGAGGGATCAATAGTTTTCAAATGGTAAGCCTTTGAAACTTTCCAACCACAGGCCGTGAAGCTCGCGCTGTCAGGCGCGGCGCAACTAAGCGGCCGGCCGGTTGCTTTGACGAGTATCGCTAAACGGTGTAGTACCGAACGAGTATAAATCTGTGAAATCTCTATTAATATTTGTTGCTGTATTCTTAAATCGAGTCTAATTTAATTGACAAAAAGTAATATCAGTTGTAAATTCGATAAAACGTCATTTATATCAATAAAAAATATGTGTTTCTGAAATACGTTTTATGTATAAATAAATTAATAAATAAAATCAATATTAATTAAATTATTTAATCAAATAATATTAAAAACATCAGTCGACAACATTTCCAAAACTTTTTTTCAAAAAGTTCTGTCACAAATGGAAAACATTTACATTTGAAATTCGCATTTGATGTAAATAAATATTTCATATTTAAGAAATAAAATGAACGAAATTCCGAATTATGATATAAGAGGAAAAGGAAGTAATACTGTAAAGAAAAATCGACGTAAGTAAATAATAAGTATTATTATTACAAATTACATTTTGAATAATATTTTAGAAACTTTTAGAGTAGATGTTCGAAATGGCCACCACCCATTTCAATACAAAGCTGTGCACGTCTAATCAAATTTTCTCTCGATCATTGTACCATTTCAGGCGTAATGGTTGCAAGCGCCTCATCAATTTGATCACTCATGCGTGTGTATTTGTATATACATGTTGTTAAAAGTTTATTCTTTTATTATTTAATAGTTTAATTGTCAACGTCATCACCGTCATCACATTATTCTTCGCTATTTATCCATAAAAATTCATGCAACATTAGTGAAGTAATAACAACCAGAAAGAGAATTGAAGCGCTGATGAGAAAATATTTCTTATATGAAAAGAATTTTTAAAAGTCAATATTGCAACTAATAATTATAAACAAATAATTAGAAATTGTTTGTAGGAAAGAACTAGTCACGCCAATAGATTCTACGAGAAAAATTGCAAGAAAAAGAAACATGTATAATTTTTTCGTATTGCACAGAGTGCAATACGAAAAAGCTACAATGCTACCTCCTTCTCAAGGTTACTTTGCCAGGAAACATCGTGAAAGTCTAGAAATTTTGAAACATTCCGATAACCTTAACCGTGATAAAGATTATCAGATAAGCCCGATTTGGCACACTGTCCTTCTGGTTTTTTAATTGATTCCAGTTGATCAATTAAAAACATTTCCAAATAGCACATATTAATTGGCAAATAGTAAGACAATATTGTATTAAAATTGGCCAACAGTTGACTAATAGTAGGCTAATAAACTGTGCTACTCTTGGACGAACAACTCTGCTTCCTCCCCTCACCGCCATCTCTACCACCAAGACAAGGGGTATATAAGGACGATTACAATACAAGAGGGCTCAGTATCGGAGCTCCTAGCCCTGATGATGCAAACTGCAATGTTTGCGAAACGTCGGCGCAATGCTGTACCAGGATGCGGCATGTATCCGGAAACTCTTTCTATTGGAAGCAAACATGTATAAGTTTTTCTTAAATCCTATTCTGTTTTTATACAAGAGAAAATAAAAAAATATAAATTATTGAAATTTGTTCCTGTCCATAGACAAACAAGTTTAATTAAATGATAACAATTAGAAACATAACAGGACGACGAGAAAATTTGTGACAATAAAAAGCACTTTACAAAAATAAATTTTGTAATTAGTTTAACTAAGTTTGCTGGTCTAGTAATGGGCAGGAATAAATTTTAATAATTTAAATTATTTATTACTATTTTCCTCTTGGTTAATGTGGCGGCAGGCCACAGCGCGACGCGCACACGCGCGCGCGCAGCGTCTGCGGCCAGGCCCACGGCCTCAGCAACAGCGAGTAGTGCGCGCGGCCGCCACCCCTTTTTCTTCTTCTTCTTCTTCTTAATTTCTTTGGCTTTCCGTCCTTAGTGGGACACAGTACCATGTTTTGGAAACACCAATTAGACACACGTTGTGGGGGTTGACTGTGTCTTGAGTAATAAGCGCCCCTTCTTAGAAGTAAAGTGACAGCGCCTGCATTACATAAGAAGACTACCCACGGCAGTCTTTCATTCCTCTTACGCTTCATGTAACGCGCCTTGGAGCCTACATAAGCAATACTTTTTTAAGAAGCACCTTTCGGCCTTCGTTCCTGATATTCGGTCGAAGAAAGCACCAGTCTCCCTCGGGAGCCAACCAGCTTTCAGCATCCTGCCTCGCATTAGGAAGGCGAGTCCCGAAACCGAAGTCCCCGTATCAACCCGATATACCCGGGATCTAAGAAGGAGATTTGGGGAGACGCCACAGAGGCAACTAACCAGTGGAAACTCATCCGGATCAAGTTCTCCCCGGAGAAGCCACGGGATTCACGACTACTCCCCTGGGTCAGCAGGGCGACTAGATCTACTCAGACCGTCGGACGCGGCACGGTCAACTGACCTACGCAGACCGCAATCCCTGGATCGCAAATAGTGTCCGACGTAACTTCGCGGGGCACGCAGGCGACTCCGGAAACTACAGCCGAGTCCCCCATCGCGTCAACGACGCCGATGTCGCTTCCCCGCACACCCGGAAAGCATATTCAGTCGCGCATTTCATGCTTCAGCCGTAAAAGGAAACTCTTCACAGAACTCTTCGGGAGCGAAAAGGACTAGAGGAGGTCGAGCCACCTCCAGGCATCCTTGGGTTCCACCTAATCCACCACTACAGCAAAGCCCCGAGATATCCAGATCTACGGAAGACGACAGCATTATCGGCGATCTCTCCGGACTACCTCAAGATCTAATAAGGTACACACTGACACAACCACATTTGTATACGAAGTATTAAATATACGGACACGTATTAATTAAATTGTGGATCTTTCTGAACGGACCTAACCTACTTACAGCCCCACAGTTAAAATGATTTTTAAAAAATACATAACTTTAGAAAAAATTATGTTTATTAATAATTTTTCCTATAGAATCGATTGATGTAACTGGGGGGTTTTCTACTGCAGTCAAGTTTAAATAACTTATTTATAATAATTGATTGCAACATTGATTTTTATAAAATACTTTTTATGTTAGAAATGTTTTCTTATGCTTTTCTTTCTGATTATTATTGCTTCGCTAATTTTATTCCAACCATGGGCTTTAATATCGAAGAATATTGTGACGACAGTGATGATACTGATGTTAAACTATTGAATGGAAAAACAAATTTTAACACACACACGCTTGCGAGATCAGACACCCGCCACATGCCTATATCACGTTAATTCTAAGTTCAACAATAAAAATAAAACTATAATTTAAATGTAATTTCTATTATTCTCATCGATGCATCTTAAATATAATATTTGGTTTCAATTTAACACATCCAAGAATATAAAGAAACATGTCTAAGAAAAATTCCATCTCTTTAGCCACAATATAATCATTTTACCATTCTTTTTGCAAGAATAACACAATAATCAAAAATTTTTTATTTTCTATTCTTTTAAAAAGATTTCTCCCCAAAATTAATCAAAGCTTAAACCTTTATTCTTATATTTGTTGTGAGTGCGCGACACTCACACAAACTTTACTTGCAATAACGATAAGGGTGTCGAGTGACACCTCGCGCGACGACACCGTCCGGCCTTGCTACCGGGCATTGCATCGGCCTTTACACCGGACATCGCACCGGACAACATATCCGGTTACTACTCATTTTGCCACCCGAAATCTCCTGATTTCCGGTGGAATGCGCCTAGCTAGCAATTGCTGGCTAAGCTAGTGCACGGGCCAAAGGCCCGTGACCGCGAGTGACATCCCTTGGTAACAAGCCGAAAAGCTGAGTAGATAAAGACCGCGGAAAGAGAACGAGTGGGCTCATTATTAATAATAATAGCGACGACTCTATGTCGCTCGTCGAATCTACAAACTATACTTAGTAACACATCTTTCGAGTTCGCTAAAGAAATTGTAAAGGAAGAACAAATATATATCTCTTGTTATCAACTCTCGGCGTTATCTTTTGGAAACCTGATCCCGAGGAGTCATCGGCAGCGATCTCGCACTGTATCCCGAGACGAGGGATACAACAAATTGGTGGCAGCGGTGGGATGCACTGCCGAAATATACTGAAAAGGAAAAACGCTCCCTAACGGACTCAGCACTCAGAGGAAAACCGCCGAAAAGAAACGTTAAAGCCAGGGCGACAATTCACCCGAGGCGCAACGAAGCCGACCTGCTGATCCTCCGAGACAAGGAAGGAAGATAGCACCGGACAACAGCGATAGCGGTGTTATCTAAGACGACACCGACCTACCGCAACGTGACGCACCAGCCACAAGCAGTTGAGCGACGGACAACATGCGGCGATACATCGCGGTAATGTAAGTCCACGAAACTATTTTGTATACCAAAAAACTTTTGTAATAAGAGCGACACGCGAACCCAAATTGTTTAGACCCCCGGTAACACTATTACCGAAACGCGTACTAGCGATAGCGAATGTCCGACGACAATAGTGCACCGATAAGAAACGAATCGTGGCTATTCAGTGAAGCGGCGGCGCGATCTATACACTATCGCGAGTTAGAACTAGCGTGGCGAGCGGCACAGGCCCTCCGCGAGGATCGAGATAATGATCGCAGGGCCTTAGGGCGTCCCCTCGACGGCGATAGCGAGCTACCCGAGCACGTCCTACGTGAGCGAGAATTTCCTTTCAGGGCCCTCGACGCCAGTTTATTTTCCACCGACGCAGTTGACGTGACACGACGGGACCGTGTGGACAGACGAACGAGACCGTACGTTAGTCGCACTCCGAGCCGCGTATCTTCACGAGGTGAATTTTCACTGACCTCGTACGATTCCGATATCTTTAACCCTGAAGAAATTTTCGAGAGATACGAAATGAGTACCAACGAACAAGCCCAACCCTCGGGAACTCAACAATCGGAGGCTCAACAATTCATAGCCGACGCAGAGCGGGAACTTCAAGAAATGCACCAAGAAATCCGGGAAAACTCAGTTGCACGAGCAGCACCGCCCAGCGTAGCGCAAGAAAGAGACAATGACGTCCGGGATACTCTGCGCGCGATGATCCAAGAATTACGTTGGTTACAAACAGATATAGACGCCGTGCGGGAAACGCAATTACACACTCAGCGCATTCACGACTATCGACCATCGCGACCCAGCAGGAGAGACACAACCTACGTAGATCACGATGACGTTCGTCACCAGCGAGGCCGCAGGTCCCTACCGCTAAAGGAAGCGCGCTGCATGATCCCTGAATTCGACGGGAATGCAAGTAAACTACAAGAGTTTCTAAGCGCAATGACATATACGGTCGAAAACATTGATCCGAACGACGAGGTAACTCTGTTAGGAGCTATCCTATGCACAAAATTAAAAGGGCGCGCAATGTTGGACTTCCAAACGCGAAAAATTTGCGATTTTGAACAACTAAAACAGGAATTGGAAGCGTGCTACGTGAGTAAAAAGAGCACCACATATTTACAAATTGAATTTAATACTCTCAAACAAAAAACCGGAGAAAGTGCGGATCTACGGACTTAGAGCCGACAAATTAACAATGGATTTGTACGAGTCCATGATAGAGGGTCGACAACATTACACAACGGAAAATAAACGCGCGATATTAGATATCCTACAACAACAGGCGCTTGAGAATTATCAGATAGGGCTAAACGACGACACAAAAGCCGTAGTCAGATCACGAGGATATGCAACGTTGTAGGATGCGATAGCTGCCGCGACCGCAGAAGAACGAATAAAGGGAACGACAGTTTCCCGCCCAAAACCAAAATATTATACGCCGGCCGCAGATAGTTACAAAAATAAGCTACAATGTCGGAAGTGCGGAAAATTAGGACACCACGGAAAAGACTGTCGTAACAGTCGTTACTCGAACCGGTTTGCACTACCACAATCTGATAAAACACGTATAAATGCCGTAGAGAAATTCTGCAAGCATTGCAAAAAACGTGGCCACACCCAAGCCGAGTGTTGGCACTTAAACGGGAGACCTCGTAACAAAACGTCATATCACCCTCCACGACCACAAAATAATAGGAGTAAAAATAACAACCCTAGAAAAGCGATCGAACCACGTAAAAAGAAGAATTCCGGATCCGAGTCTAGTAGCGAAGACGAAAGGGAAGCAGCCGGAAAGAAAGATAAGCGCGCTCAGACGTATCAGGTCGCGCAAGTAACTCGAGCTGCCCAGCCGAGCAGCGGCCTAGACCAAATCACGCTTCCGATACGAGAGACGCGCTCAGGAGAAATCAACATGCTTTTCGATTCGGGCGCAACCCTTTCACTCATCAAGATGAAAAACTTAAAAGGGAAAACTAGAATTTCCCCCGAAAAAATCACCCTTGCGGGAATAACGGGGCACAAAATGTATACAATCGGAAGCATGCAGGCCCACATTAATCTAGGCAAACAAGTATTAAGACATACCATGTACGTGGTCAAGGACGACTTCCCCATGGAGTACGACGGAATACTGGGACTCGACTTCATAAAAAACCACCGCGTGATCTGCGATTACGACAAGCAACAATTGAACATCGCCGGCGTCACTTTCAAAATAAAACCTTACGGTAAGATAATTCTACAACCGCGCAGTGAGACTATTGTCCGAGCAACTACTAACCAAAATCAGCCCGGGGTAATCCAAGCAAAAGAAACTAAGCCTGGCGTATATATCGGTCGATGCATGGTCGAGCCAAAGGATTTTGCATGCGTAGTCAGCATCATAAATACCACAGATAAGCCGGTAGAGATACGCACGCCACACGTGACCATAGAGGATCCCGACGAAAGTGATCATCAAATATACGCGGTTATCAATAAGGTGGAACGTGCGAATAAACTCCCACGAAGCAAACGGATCTGACATACATTGCGTACCCAGCATCTCAATTCGGAAGAACGACAGGCACTCACACGGATATGCGAAGAATACCAAAATACCTTCCACCTAAGTGGAGAACCACTGACATGCACTGCAGCAGTGAAACACGAGATACGTACACAAGCCGACTCATCGCCGGTCAACGTACGGCCGTATCGCCTCCCCGCAAAGCATAAGGAAGAGGTGAATACACAGATAAAACAAATGATGGCATTATCAGAGCCAGCACGAGCCAACGGAATGCACCACTACTAGTGGTACCCAAAAAAGCTGACTCGTCTGGAAAACCAAAGCTCCGAATCGTGATCGACTTTCGAAAGCTTAATGATCTGACAATTGGCGATTCTTTCCCCCTACCCAATATTGAGGAAATACTAGATCAACTGGGAAACGCCAAATATTTTTCGACGCTAGATTTAGCGTCAGGGTATCATCAGATACCGATGGCTGAGCCAGATAAACAAAAGACAGCGTTCTGGACACCATACGGACATTATGATTATAATCGGATGCCCTTCGGATTAAAAAATGCGTCAGCCACATTCCAGAGGCTGATGAACTCTGTACTCATGGGAATTCAAGGACTCAGATGCCTAGTATATCTCGATGACATAGTGATATACGGACCGAGTCTAAACGACCATAATAAACGTCTAACGGAAGTATTGCAACGCCTACGAGAAGCGAACTTAAAGTTGCAACCGGACAAGTGCGAGTTCCTGCGCAAGGAAGTAAATTACCTAGGACATGTAATTTCCGAAGATGGAATATCGCCCGACCCGGCAAAATTGCAAGCCATAGAAGATTTTCCGGAGCCCAAAAAGGTCAAAGATATCCAATCATTTATAGGCCTGGCCGGATATTACAGAAAATTTATCAGCAATTTTTCCAAGATCGCGAAACCATTAACGAAACTAACAAAAAAGACGGAAACATTCGCGTGGACTGCCGAACAGCAAATAGCTTTCAATACATTAAAAGAAAAATTAACCACGGCGCTCGTACTTCAATATCCAGACTTTACAAAAGAATTTAATGTGACTACCGACGCCTCAGATTATGCAATAGGAGCCGTACTGTCACAGGGACCGATAGGAAAAGACCGTCCCATTGCTTACGCAAGCAGAATATTAAACCGCGCCGAGCAAAACTACAGTACGACAGAGAAAGAATTACTTGCAATAGTATGGGCTGTAAAACACTTTCGGCCATATGTCTATGGGACAAAATTCAAAATCGTAACCGATCACAAACCCCTCATATGGTTATTTAATGTAAATGACCCCGGATCAAGATTGATCCGATGGCGATTAAAACTGGAGGAATATGATTATGAAATTATTCATAAGGCCGGTCGAGCGAACGCGAACGCCGACGCGCTAAGTTGCAACGTGAAGCGGGAAGCTCACGTTACAGAAGCAGCTGATAAAGTCCTCACACTAGACAAAGACGGCGAATACGCACGTGCATCTACAGAATAAGAAAAGGAAGAGGAAAACGAATGCGACCCAGCATATACAGAGGAAAAGAAAAAACAAATCTTATATGAATATCATGATGCACCTACGGGAGGGCACCAAGGAATTGAGAGAACAATAAAAAGAATACGATTGACACATAATTGGCCCGGATTAACGGCCGATGTAGAGCGGTACATTAAAAAATGTGAGTTTTGTCAGAAGAATAAACTTTCTCGGAGAATAAAAGCCCCTCTTGTCGTCACGGACACGCCTAGCCGACCCTTCGAAAAATGTGCACTGGATATAGTGGGACCACTAACGCTAACGAAAAATGAAAATCGGTACCTACTGACATTCCAAGACCATCTTACAAAATTTAGTAAGGCGATACCTATACCAAACCAGGAAGCAAATACCGTGAACAAAGAATTTGTCACGAGGATCGTCCTGGAATACGGAACGCCGGAATACGTACTGACCGACCAAGGCAACAACTTCCTGAGCGAAATTTTCAAAAATACGTGCAAGCTACTGAAAATAAATAAAATTCAGACTACCGCCTACCATCCCGAGAGCAATGGTATCCTCGAGCGATCACATCGGACCTTAGCAGAATACCTGCGACATTATATAAATAAGGACCAAACCAATTGGGACGAATGGATCCCGTACGCGATGCACACATATAATACAACGCCTCATACGGCGACAGGGTACACATCGTTTGAGTTAATCTACGGTCGACAGGCAGAACTGCCGACGGCCCTGACAAAACCGCCTAAACCTACCTACAACTACGACGATTACGCGCAGGAATTACGGGAAAGGTTAAGGGCTACTAATTGTGTCGCACGCAAAAATATAAAAGGCGAAAAGGCCAAGGCCAAGACGCAGTACGATAAAAAGACGAAAGAAATAAAATTTAAAATCGGCGAAAAAGTATTACTATACGACGAAACGCTCCGACGCGGAAGATCGAAGAAACTCGACGCGCAATGGACCGGACCATATACGGTAACTGAAAAACATTCTAATATAAACTATACAATAAAGCGGGGGAGGACAACGACGCGCGTACACGTAAACCGTTTGAAACCGTTTATTGAAGCCTAACCCGCGGTCAAGAGAGAGGATAAAAACATGCTCACATCCACGCATACACAACAAAAATAAAGAAGAGAAAAATAAATAAATAAAAAGAATTAGACTCACCAAAACGAAGATCGCCAACCAGGAACATAATCCACGGGCCAAAGGTAACACACCTCCAAAATAATGTCCAGTACACGACGATAACATAAACACTACAAACTACAAACACTACAAATAAAAAGCGTATGAAAGCATAACTAGTCAACTGCTTTCATCCTATTTGGATCTTCCGGCGGAAGATCTAAATACGGCAGATTTTGCTCGCGTAAATACTGATCCACAGCAAACTTAAACTCCAGATCAAGGTCACCACCGAATTCCTCACTATAATCAGTGAATAAAAAGCGGGCCAGGAGTGGGCCGGGAATTACAGCCTCCGTGGATTCCTCGGCCAGATCCGCGCAGGGTCCCATACCCGCAGAAAGAAAATCCGAGGACCCCGACCGATTTTCCCGGGGTAAGGAAACATTAAAAAAGGCCGCAAGCTCGTCCTCCGCGAGCTCCGAAAAACCCCTGGAAAAGCCGGAGACTTCAACCTCAGCATCCGCAGGAATGAAAGTATCGGACCCATCGACAGAGACATCCGTAAGAGGGTCCAGGTCCTCCCAGGGAGCTGGACCATTGTCATGGCTAGAAATGTTCAAAGCCACTGACGAACAACGGGTCAGCGGCGTCTGTACACTCCTCGACGGAAGAAAAGCTCTCGCCCAAAAGGGCCACAGTGTCTAAATCACTGAACTCATCGCTAAAATCTAAATCACTGGAGCTATCACCGTTTCTCTCATCACTCCCCTCACTGCAATTGCCAAAATCACACTCACGGCGATACATAGTTAACAACGATACTTGCACGAAAGTCAGAGCTAACGCACGAACAGATAGCCGACAAGAGACTAAAGGGCCGGATCGTCCAGAGGAGAAAAGACACACGAAAGAAGGTGTAAATAGATAACAGGATGCAACGCTAAGCAACGATAAAAAATGAGGAATCAACGAGACGCGCAGGCAACGGAAACAAAAATATCACACATTTCGAAGCGCGAAATAATAACCGATATAAATTTGAGAATTCTTTTTCGCTCCCACCTGAACTTGAGAATCCTTTTCCGCTCCCACGGTCCCACAGCGACCACATTATAAAAATACTTTTATAGTAATTAGATATAATACATACCCACGAACAAAAAAAAAAAAAAATAATTTATTTAAAATAAACAAAATAATTACAGATTTATAAACTGGGTGACGCTAAGTTCCGCAGAGGACCCGGACATGAAGGCGCCGTATGAAATAGAAAAATGTACGCACCATCCAGGGATATATTTTGAAAAGCTAGGAGGATTACATCAGGTTGAATCCTTCTGGAAGGTAGTCATCAAGATAGACGTGACGTCACTATCAAAACAACTCACACAGGTAGAAAAATACGTACGCAAAACGGATAATCTATGCAAAATGGTAGCAGTCATAGGTAAAGAAACATGCAAAAATCTACACAGCGTCATTGCAAAAGGGTGTGAAAGAACTAATAAACTAATAGAACGCATAAACTGAACATACAATACAAGAATACACAGAAGAGGATTAATCGACGGGATAGGGTCAGTCGCAAAATCATTGTTTGGTACGATGGACGCAAACGATGAAAAATTAATTAACGAACAATTAACGGTATTAGACGACTCACAGGAATTAAACAAACACGCAATAAAAAACCAAATAAAAATAATACAAGCCACTATCGCCCACATTGATAACAGTGAAAGAACTATTCGACAAAACGAAAATACTCTCGCGGACGCGACAGACAAACTAAGAACAAAATTACTAGAAGATGAACGCCAAAGTAACCTACACGAAAATTTTATAATAATTAACGCGGTACTGTCTGATCTAACACGCGACGCGGAAGACATACTAGAATATTTAACGTTTTTGAAAGAAGGAATTCTGCATCCTCGTTTAACACCCATTTCAATAATAATAGAATCACTTAAAGACGCTAGCTCGCAATTGCCCGAAGGACTTTACTTCCCATTCAGAATAAAAGAGAATGAATGGTCGACAATAGAGAAATTTGCGACAGTAGGCGCATACTGCGACCAAATAAATATATATACTATTTTACGATTCCCTATAATTTCGATGCCAAAATACGAAATACTAAGTGTAATTCCGTTACCTATCCCAAGTCAGAACAACATTTTCTCGTTTGTAGAAATTAACAATCCCCTGATCGCAATAGACACAGAACAGCGTACTTACATAATCCTCGCAAAGAACGACCTGTGAAAATGCAGAGATAAATACCGAATACCTATGCGCGGAAAATCACCCCGTATATCGAATAAACCCAGACTCTATCTGCAAAATAAAAATGTACCTAGAAACTAAAGATCATTATAAAAATTGTAACATAAAAAATGCGACGTCGAACCACAGCCTTTGGATAACGCTAAGTAATTCACACTCGTGGCTATACTCGTCACCACGAAAACAAGTAATTACTCTACATTGTAAAGACCACGGAAAAATAAAGGAAACAATTGAAAAAGTAGGTAAAATTACATTAAAAAATAACTGTAAGTTAGTGACAGAAAATACAATTATAAGATCACCCAAGATGTCACATGAGACAAGAGTAGAATCATATCTACCTCAGTATAATATTTCACTACTACAGAAGCCTGGCTTAGAAAACGATACAGGCCTCAAGGAAATAAAATTAAAAAATATTATACCAAATCCGACGGAATTAAAAAATTCCAAGGATAAATTAAAGGAGATAGACAACAAACTAGATAAAGATTCAAGTTCGATTTTTCAGTCGCCACACTTTATTTTTCCAATGGCAATAAGCGGAACAACAATTGTAATAATAATAATAGCCGTAGTAATAGGATTTATTATAATAAAAAAGAAAAAGCGGAATAACAATAAGCGGGTCACATTAGATATAGATACAGAATATACGATACCGAGATCTATCCTAAAACGAAGCAACAGCACACGTTTCTAACACAAAAAACATATATATATATATATATATATATATATATGTAATAGTAATTAATAACTATATGCAATAGTAATTATTATATATTATATACAATTTGATCCATTTCCCCCCGCGGGAAAAAGCGTGGCATTAATGCACAGCTCTACGTCTCGGATTAACAAAATCAGACCACACGATATCGCGTTACACCGGAACCAAAGAATCAAAAAACTTCTTTCTGCAAATTTTGCTCACACACCGGATGTGCACAGCTAAATTGACTATGACCATATATGGTCCGATTTAGGGAATTACACCCCACCACTTCCGTTTCTTACGGGATTATAAAAACAGACGACCCAATCGAGCCCCAAAGACTCGATACTGTCGTTACGGTAAACAAAGTTCAAGCTCAAGAACAAGAACAGCAGCAGCCAAGCGGAATCAGCCCCGCAAATTACCCCGGTGACATAGAGTTTCCAGCATACACACCAACTTCAAGGACAGAAAATTCCTGTGGAATTCGAACTCAGTCAGCCCATCGATGGAGTGCGCCCATTGGACCACCCAGAAAGGTACGGGAAACTTTTACGAAGCATTTGTCTCCAACCAACGGAGAGATGTCTAGTGGAAACAGAGTTTCCTTGGAGAAGATGGTGCCGAAGCTGTTATCGCCAACGATACCGGCTTTATTGCACCATACGAGATCCATCGGCACACGAATACCGGACGCAGCTCTCACCTGACGAACATTGGGAAACGATCACCCAGTGCTTCAAGTGCGAAAAAGTGCAAATGGACGTGCGCCCTGCCAGAGACTGCCGGAAGTGCATCGAGATATTCCTCGACGAAGAAGAGGCCATAAATGAGACCCTGGACATGAACATGTTCGGTTTTGAAAAGTTTTAAATCTATGTGTACGCGAATCTGAGAACGAACAATACCAGCTACGAATGGTATGTAATTATTAGTGTAAAACAATAAGGAAATAGCGATTAGTATAGTCAGTATAGACTACGCGATAAAATAGCGTAATCTATTAGTTGCGAAAACTCAGCCCCCTCGTTTTCTTTTCAATAAGGGGAAGGGATGTTGTGAGTACGCGACACTCACACAAACTTTACTTGCAATAACGATAAAGGTGTCGAGTGACACCTCGCGCGACGACACCGTCCGGCCTTGCTACCGGGCATCGCACCGGCCTTCACACCGGACATTGCACCGGACAACATATCCGGTTACTACTCATTTTGCCACCCGAAATCTCCTGATTTCTGGTGGAATGCGCCTAGCTAGCAATTGCTGGCTAAGCTAGTGCACGGGCCAAAGGCCCGTGACCGCGAGTGACATCCCTTGGTAACAAGCCGAAAAGCTGAGTATATAAAGACCGCGGAAAGAGAATGAGTGGGCTCATTATTAATAATAATAGCGACGACTCTATGTTGCTCGTCGAATCTACAAACTATACTTAACACATCTTTTGGGTTCGCTAAAGAAATTATAAAGGAAGAACAAATATATATCTCTTGTTATCAACTCTCGGCGTTATCTTTTGGAAACCTGATCCCGAGGAGTCATCGGCAGCGATCCCGTACTGTACTCTGAGACGAGGGATACAACATTATTTATTGCACTAATAGAAAAATGTGTTGTATTTGTAACCATAATTCCATAGTAAAATAATTATAGTTACACGGAAAAAACCGTCTGGTTGGTCGACACATAAATCTGGTTGGTTTTACAACCAGATTTTATAGTAAAATATGAAACAACTATTCATGTGTTTACTGCAACCATAGAGCTATTGTTAAATGACTTGTGTTGCAGCAATAACTACATCTGGTTGTTCCAACCAGACTATTTCTTGATACTGCAATTAGTAATATTTTTATGACAATTATATTGTTTGGTTGACTTAGACAAATTGTCTTGATGTGATATAAAAATTATTATTCACATCTTGAATGATTATTAGTTGTAGTCAATTTCATCATTAGTCAACGCCGATGCGCACTATTTCTGTGTACGCGAACAACAGGACACGACGACTTCACCCGCGTTAGACACGTTTGTGTAACCTTTTTTTTTGTTTTACGAGGTGGGAATGCATTTACCCTCGCCGCCGATGACTCACGGGCGAGGGTTATGTGGGACTCACGGGTTTGTGAGCGGGGAGGCTAAGTCCTCCCCGCCCACGTGCAATACCCGTACTACCCACTAAACCCACCTCGGGTGGCCTGGTCTGCGTGTATATTGAGGAGCCCCCCGGGAATCGCTATCCAGCATAACTACCAGAAACACTCGTGTCCGGTGAACATGTGTGCCATCCGGAAGGACACCCTACCTCAGCCCCGGTCCAGCCAAGCTTCTGCCAGCACCGGGGCCAGAGCCCGGACGGTCCATTGGCCCGCGCAGCCTGGACTGCACAGGCGCGCGCGCCACTCCTCTATCAAGGACTGCCGGTCACTTGTGTAATCTAACCTAACCTGTAACCGAGACACTGAGTCACCTTCCCATCGCCGATATGCACTATTACTGTGCATGCGAACGTTCGCGTCGCGAACCAAGCGATTCACATGTACACATCTTTATAGTTGTGTGCGTAGTGAATTGCTTTTGTTTTTCGACATCGCTGCTTTATAGCGTAGCATCCCGATTGATACAATTATATGGGTAAATTAGCTCAGCTATGGGAAAGAAGTTCCAACTATATATTGGTTACTACAACCAGATTTCGCGCAACTACATTGATATAGTTAACATACTAAAGTCAAAAGTCATATCAATCTAGTTCTCATCTTTATATGATGACCATACGCATGATTAACGTTTAGAGATAACTAGATGATGAAGCCATATTGCTTGCAACTAAATATTTCTGGTTATGTGAACTAAATCTTTTTTTTCCGTGTAGGAATATTAATTTTATAGTAATTATTACTATAACATTGATAGTAATAACTGTATTTAAAGTAAATGCTTATAATAATCACTTTATGATACAACCCAGTTGTAATTTCCCACTCAATAATATAATTGTAATATAACACACGTGTTATATTACAATTACATTGTTGAGTGGGAAATTACAACTAACAGGCACGTTACATGTAACTTTGGTGTTTGGTGGGAACTAACTATATTAAAATTTTCATTTTCGTTACAGCCACCATATCATAAATCGCGTAAATCACTGTTATAATTATGAAAACTATAATATAGTTTACACCAACTATAATTTACATTGTTGAATAACTATAAAAATATGATTGGGTCAAAAAATGACTATAAATTATAGTGATGTTGTGGTTACCGCAACTATTTTTTTCTATTAGTATATACATATATTCAAAGAAAAATTGCTGCAATACTAGGAATTGAAAATGATAAGACGATTTAAAGATGAAAAGTTTAGTTCCTGAAAATTTAAATTTGTTTTTTAAAACTTTAAATTTATTTGATATTTGAATTTATTTGAAAATTCTTTAACTCTTTACACATTATCAAATTTAATCTCTAAATAAAACGGGCAATTCGGAGTCAGCGGTTATTAGAGTGCAAAAAAGTATAACAAGAAATTAATTAATATATATTTTTAATAATTTAAAAATTAAGTTTACGCGGCTTACACGCAAACATTTCGGCTACACTTTGAACCAGTATCAGTACTTAAATTCGTAAATTAACATAAGGTGTCAAAACTAGATATGCCACGATCCGGAATGGAGTAGTATTAATTTTGATACAACCGGTTCCATAGCCGAATAAAAATATTCAGGATTGCAGAATATCTATGTATACCAAAGCGACATTTCCCGTGCTGTTTCTCTACATCTTGAAGTGGTAAATTATTAACTTTGTAAATTGTTACATATATTAACTTTGTATTAATGGCATTTTTTACATAAAAAGTTGCTTACTAAAATTATGAAGATATTTTAATAATATATTTTCTTTATACTGAATTAAAAAATAGACATTTTTGCCTATTTTGAACCAAAATAAAAAAGATTGGGTCTTTATTCATTTTTTCCGCTTTTTCTTAAGCTACGTTTTATTCAACTTTTATTTATCAAAATATGTAATTACACTTTTTAAACAATATCCAAAATTTATTTTATTATCCCAAAATTATTTTATTAGTTGTAGAGTTATTTTTTATTTTTCCGAAAACTTTTTTCTTAATTATTTAAAAAATGACGAAAATGCGATAAAATAAAAAAAATTTATTTTTACAATTTTTTGAAACTTTATTTTATTTAAATTAATTTTTAACGTATTTAATATTAATTAATATTATTATAAATTATACCATTGTCTTTCTCATGAAACAACAAAGAGATTTAGATAGTACAATATTGATTTCAGTCCACCTGTTCAATATAGAACGCTTGAAAAGGAATGGGGTTTATAATCCTATGTGCCATTTAGAATAAAAAAATTAATTTATCATTCTAGAGTTAATATTTGTATTAATTTATTATTTATAAAATACATTATTTGAAATATCTCTTGATGGAAATCCAGATGATTATCCACATATGGATAACCATCTGGATTTCCATCTCATCTTTTCAACGGGATCTTGTTGCATGTACGTACATACGTGTGCGTATCAAAAGATGCGGTAATGTCTCGCGTCAAGTAAATGTGCAGTAAGAAACCATTCCATATTCTATATTACAATTTTTAGAAAAAAATTATTAAGTTGAAAATGTATTGTTTGATTTATATATAACTTTCGTGTTTTTTAACAATAAATATCGATTAACACATTAGGCACTACATGCTGAGTGGTATTAACCCCAATAAATGCCCTAATAAGTGATAATATTAGGTATACGAAATAAATAGGGAATAATATTAACCCTTTAATTGTGGGACAAAAATCAATGTTTTGTGCCATTTTTGTGGTAAAAGAAAAAAATTCTACAATTTTATCTACAAATTTATTTTTTACATTTTTGGAGTCATTGATTCCAAATTTGAGATGAGAACTTCAAAATTCGGTAAACCTTTACAAAAGGGACCCAGCTCCAATGACCTTGATATATGTTATGAAGGTCACTCTCCTAAGTAATGTTCAAAAGATTTTGAGCCGCCGCAGATAATTCCTTAAAAAGTTATTAACAAAAAAGTTTCATAAATACATAATATCGGTGCTTTACTTAAAGTCGCAAACCTATGCAATGCAGAGAACGCGTGGGCGGGGTACAAGAGGAGGACTTCGCCCTCCTCCTGCATCTCCGCATTAATTTTCATAAAGCATAACTTTTTGCGTGCTTTAAAATAAAAAATCTATTAATTTATGCATGCTTTATAAAAATTAATGCGCGCATATAGCGGGAGTAGCGATCGCAGATTGCGCCGGTAGCATACGGTTGCATGGGGAGGGAACGAAGACTAAGAGCAAAAACCAATCATATTAAAGAATAAGTGAGTGTTCAATATATATGATTGGTTCTTGCCCTTAGTCTTCATCCCTTCCCCATGTGACCGTATGCTACCGGGGCCGCAATCTGCGATCGCTGAGCGGGAGGACGAAGACCTGCTCTTGCATCCCGCCCACGCGTTCTCTGCACCACATGGGTTTGCGACTTTACATAAATGATAATAGATAATAATAAATTAATAGACTTTCTTATTTTAAAGCACGCGAAAAGCGACAACAATAAACTTCGAGAAATGCGAGCAATCGACTTTACATGCCTTTTTTTAGATACTAGAACATGCACGCGCTTCGCGCGCGCCAACTGTTATTTTTTTATTTGTTATTATACTCTGCATAATAAAATTACTACCGCATATAATATATACACAACTTGTTTATTTCTTGTACTTCTCAAACTTTGGAAGGGGGTTACATGGCATGATTACATATTTACATAGAATTTTTAACAACTATTTACGCTCATTTCTTGTCTCTAATACATTTTTCATTCATTTTGTACCTATATCAATCTCTGATAACATTTTACTAATGGAGAAATTTTGTTAGCATTTCTGTAAATAATTTTTATACGGTTGTAAAATTCATCGTTTTAAGATAGCTTTTCCAGAGAAATAACCATCAAATCGACATCAATTTGATTTAATCAATGCAATTTATATCAATTCTCTCTTAAATTGATATAAATTCGATGGGTTATTTTTCACCGAGTTATGCGTGTTACTGTGAAATTGGCACCGCAAGTTTTCATAGAGTTCTACTTGCACCCCAAGTAGTTCTAGAGTTTCTGATAAATTTCAGAAATAGTTTCGTTGATTTAGTTAAAAAAAATGAAATTTTAAAAAATAAGGTGCTAACTTCCCGTGGCACCTCATTAATAAAAATTGAACGTTTTAACAGTAGTTCTACTTGCACCCGCAATAGTTCTAGAGTTCCTGATAGATTTTAACAATAGTTCTGTACATTAAATATATTTAAGCAATTTTTTAATTTGGCTGTTGGCACCGCACCACAAGAGTAAAGTATCACTGTCTGGCGAGTTCCAGCCAACTTTATGGCATTTTCTAACAATTCTGCAATAATGTTCCAAAGCTTTTTGTAGGTTTCGTCGACAGTTTCGGTTTTTAAGCATTTTTAAACAATTTTTTAATTAGACGGCTGGCACCGTATTAAAAGAATAAACTACCTTTTTACAGCGAGTTCCAGACGAGTACATAGCATTCTCCATAGCAATATATTTCTACAATAGTTCCAAAGCTTTTTGCAAGTTTCGTCCACAGTTCAGGCCTTTATGCATTTTTAAACAATTTTTTATTTGATTCTGGCTCGCACTATTAGATATGAATACTACGTTATTGTATTTAAACTTCAGCCAATTTTATGGTATCTAATATGTATGTGTTAGTAATGTAATTGACATTTTTTGAATTTTAGAGTTGGGTTAGTTAATCTATTTTTTTAACTAACAAGGGAACCTCGCGAACCCAAAAATTCTGATTTTAATGAAACTTGGCATAAATGTAGAGGGGGTAAATACATGAATTTAAAAATTTTTAGTTGGTGCTTATAAACGGTTTGAAGGGGTAAAACCACTTTTCAAAGTCGAGACGTTTTTGCGTTTTCTCCATATATCTCGCAAATTAAACAAAATATAAAAAAATGTTTCATACAAAAGTCTTACAGTATAAATATTTCTATTTAACTGTGCTATTTATTTTTTCAGAAAAAATTTATTTTTTAAAGAAAGTTTTTTTTTTGAAAAAAAAAATTTTTTTTAAATAATAAATAGCACAGTTAAATAGAGATATTTATACTGTAAGACTTTTGTATGAAACATTTTTTTATATTTTGTTTGGTTTGCGAGATATATCGAGAAAACGCAAAAATGTCTCATTTTTAAAGGGTGGTTTCACCCCTTCAAACTGTTTATAAGCACCAACTAAAAATTTCTAAATTCATGTATTTACTCCTTCTACATTTATGCCAAGTTTCATTAAAATCAAAATTTTCGGGTTCGCGAGGTTCCCTTGTAAGTTAATGAAATTTAATTGATTATGAAATTATTTCTATTATGTTAAAAGTTACGTAAATATATACTAGTTCTATTAAATTTACGTTAAGATTAATTTGTTTCTAGTTAAAATAATAGTTAATTTTGAGAAACATTTTTATATTAAATTAAAATATGATTTGTTTAAGTTAAATTACCAACATAATTACAGTATTGATCGTCAAATATATTTAATTTTAATATAATATTTTATTTGTAAATTAACTTACAATGTCGCTCTATTGTTAACCAGTAATTCATGACATGTATAAATACTTATCGTGAGAGGTTTAGAAAGAGGTTACGTATAAATACAATTGTTTGTCAAACGAACTGTCGACAAAACCTACAAAAAGCATTGGAATTATTGCAGAACCATTGAAAAATGCTATGTACTCGTCTGGAACTTGCTATAAAATGGTAGTTCACTCTTGTAGTGCGGTGCCAGCCGTCTAATAAAAAAATTGTTAAAAAATGCTTAAAAATCGGAACTGTCGACGAAACTTACAAAAAGCTTTGGAACTATTGCAGAACTATTAAAAAATGCTATGTACTCGTCTAGAACTCGCTATAAAACGATAGTTTACTCTTGTAGTGCGGTGCCAGCCGTCTAATAAAAAAATTGTTTAAAAACGCTTAAAGAACGGAACTGTCGACGAAATCTGCAAAAAGCTTTGGAACTATTGCAGAACTATTGAAAAATGCTATGTACTCGTCTGGAACTTGCTATAAAATGGTAGTTTACTTTTGCAGTGCGGTGCCAGCCGTCTAATAAAAAAATTGTTAAAAAATGCTTAAAAACCGGAACTGTCGACGAAACTTACAAAAAGCTTTGGAACTATTGCAGAACTATTAAAAAATGCTATGTACTCGTCTAGAACTCGCTATAAAACGATAGTTTACTCTTGTAGTGCGGTGCCAGCCGTCTAATAAAAAAATTGTTTAAAAACGCTTAAAGAACGGAACTGTCGACGAAACCTGCAAAAAGCTTTGGAACTATTGCAGAACTATTGAAAAATGCTATGTACTCGTCTGGAACTTGCTATAAAATGGTAGTTTACTTTTGCAGTGCGGTGCCAGCCGTCTAATAAAAAAATTGTTAAAAAATGCTTAAAAACCGGAACTGTCGACGAAACTTACAAAAAGCTTTGGAACTATTGCAGAACTATTAAAAAATGCTATGTACTCGTCTAGAACTCGCTATAAAACGACAGTTTACTCTTGTAGTGCGGTGCCAGCCGTCTAATAAAAAAATTATTAAAAAATGCTTAAAGACGGAAACTGTCGACGAAATCTACAAAAGCTTTGGAATTATTGCAGAACTGTTAGAAAAGGCCATAAAGTTGGCCGAAATTCGCTAGACAGGGGTACTTTACTCTTGTGGTGCGGTGCCAACAGCCAAATTAAAAGATTGTTTAAATATATTTAATGTACGGAACTATTGCTAAAATTTATCGGGAACTTTAGAACTATTACGGGTGCAAGTAGACCACTACAGGTGCTGTTAAAACGTTCAATTTTTATTAATGAGGTGCCAGGAAAAATAGCACCTCATTTTTTAATTTCATTTTTTTTAACTAAATCAACGGAACTATTTCTGAAACTTATCAGGACCTCTAGAACTATTTGGGGTGAAAGTAGAACTGTCATGAAAACTTGCGGTGCCAACTTCACAGTGACTGACACAGTGGGTCGTGCTATAGCTAAAGTGGCTCAGCGCTTCTTTTAGTGCGCTCTCTTTCGTACAAATTGAAAAATTCGCATTTCGTTTATCCATTCGAGATATCCAAAAACTATAATTTTATAAGACTTTTGTTCACCTTCATTTTACTGTTCTTTTAAATCTTATTTTTTTTATATTAAATAATTTTCCTCATCTTTTTGTGCATATAAATATTTAGTACACAATATCATGTTTTATGGTAAAAAAAAACAGTTATGTGATCTTTTTATATCAATAGATCCTTTTTATTATTTTGTGCATAATATTATTAACAAAACTACTTTTTCTATTTTTTTTTTAGATCTTTACTGTCTTTTAATTTTCTTTTCCTTACATAATAAATAAATTCCTTCATTATTTTGTGCAAAAAAGTATTGAGATAAAGTAATCAAAAAGTAAATATTTTACAAAATATTTTATAGTTTAGTTTTTTGTATAATAAGAAATATTTTGAAACATACAAATTACAAAATATTTTCTAAAATATTCATTTTTTATCATTTTATTTTAATAATTTATATTATGCACAAAATAAGAAAGAAATCAATTGATATAAGAAAACCACATAGCTGTTTTTACAAAAAAACTATGACATTTTGTGCATATAAATATTTGTTAAAATATTACGTTTTTTTTGTAAAAACAGTTATGTGGTCTTTTTATGCCAATAGATTCTTCTTATTATTTTATGTATAATATCATTACAATAAAACGATAAAAAATGAATATTTTACGAAATATTTTATAATGTTTATAAAACATTTCTTGTTATGCAAAGAACTAAACTATAAAATATTTCGTAAAATATTCATTTTTTATTATTTTATTGTAATAATATTATGTATAAAACAATAAAAACAATCTATTTTTATAAAAAGACCACATAACTGTTTTTTATAAAAAAATATGATATTCTAACAAATATTTATATGCACAAAATGTCATGGTTTTTTATTCTTTTTTTTATTTTGTGCATATTATTAAAATAAAATGATAAAAAATAAATATTTTACAAAATATTTCATAATTTATTTATAAAATTTTCTCTATTATACAGAAAACGATGTTTTTTTTAAAAATATATAAATGGAGAAAAAGAGAGAGAGAGAGAGAGAGAGAGAGAGAGAGAGAGAGAGAAAGGGAGAAAAAGAAGAAAAACAAATATAAAACCAGGTAATGATGTCAAAAATATACATAGTTATTTTTTAAAAATCATATTTATATAAAAAACATAATTATTAATATCATGTTTTTTGTAAAAACAGTTTTGTGATTTTTTATATTAATTGATTTTTTTTCTTATTTTATGCATAATATTATTAAAATAAAATGAATATTTTACAAAATATTTCATAATTTTTTCATAGTTTTTTTTTTGCATAACAGGAAATATTTCATACAAATTATAAAGTGTTTTGTAAAATATTCATTTTTTATTATTTTATTTTAATAATATTATGCACAAAATAAGAGAAAGGATCAATTGGTATAAAAAAACCACATAACTGTTTTTACAAAAAACAATATTATGTAATATTTATATGCACAAAACATCATGGTTTTTTTCTTGTTAGAACACTTACGTGGTTTTCTTATACCAATTGATTTTTTCTCTTTAGTATTGTGTAATAAATATTATGTAATTATGTTTCTCATATAAATAATATTAAAAGATAAGTATGTATTTTCTTCATATCATTACCTGGATTTATATTTCTTTTCTTCTTTCCTTTCCCGCCCTCTCTCCTTCTCTCTCTCGCTCTCTATTTATCAATCTATTTCCGTCTTTTTCTTGTCTATTTTTCGATTACAAATATATAATCCTAGAATTTACACACATACACACACACACACATATGTTATATAAATTGTTAAGAAATAGTTAAGTATCATAATTGGATTATATAAATTACAACTTACTTGATCGACTCTTTTCACCAAATTTGACAGCTGTCAAAATTCAATCGCAATGACAGCTTAAACTGTCAAACCACGACTCTCGCACACGAAGCGAGTCAAGCGCGAGACAGCCAATCGCGATCGGAATAAAGCGGCAACAATGCAATCGCGATTAGCAGGCAACTTTAGGGTTACATGGCTATTTTATAAGAGGATGGCTATTTTATAAGAGGACTAGAACATGCGCGCGCTTCGCGCGCGCCAAATGTTATTTTTTAATTTGTTATTACACCCTGCATAAAATTACTATTGCATATAACATATACACAACTCGATTATTTCTTAAACATTTTAGACCTTTGAAAAAAGGTTACATAGCTTAATAATTACATAATAACATAGGATTCTTAATGACTATTTACGCTTTTCTTTGTTATTTCTCATCTTTAATACATTTTTCATCCATTTTGTACCTATATCGACCTCTGATAACATTTTCCTGACAGAGAAATTTTATCTTCGCAATTCTATAAATTCTTCTAATAAGTTTTCTAAAGTCTCTACTTTTAAATTGTATAGCCTACACTTTTTCTTTTTTCCAATATCTATTCCCTAACGCCTCGTTTCCGTACTTAAATCTCGCTATCATTGACTGACTCCGTACTTTTCTACCTCACTAAAATATACAAAGGCTTCTCATCTATTTTTATTTCTTTGTACACTCTATTATATTTTGCCCATATTAATTTTTCATATTTTTCTTGTTTTTGTTTGTCTCTGTTTATCTTTCTAACCCTTCCAGTGAGAAATAACCATTAAATCGACATCAATTTGATTTGATCAATGCAATTTATATCAATTCTCCCTTAATTTGATATCAATTCGATGGGTTATTTTTTACTGAATATTATGTGTATATACATAAAATTTTTTCATTATAGTTTTTATGTAAAATATTAAATTGTAATTTATCACTTTGAAATGTTGCAAAATTTTAACATTTTAACTTTTTGTTATTATAAAAAATAATTGTTTTTATTTTTCAAGACAAATGATTTTATTGCAGATGGTACATCCTCAGAGTCCTGTTAATCTTGTTAATATGGTCATATTGAATAATCTATACTCAAAATACATTGTTCATCACAGGATGCTATCAAACAATAAATATAAAAAAAAATATTACTTTACAAAGTATTAATTCAAATTTATTTTTATTTGTACTTATTTTAAATATATTTATATAAAATTTATTATTATTATAGCAATTATGTTTTATATTGTAAAATCAATTAAAGACATTTTTATTGAAACATTTCTGTATATACATAATTTTTATTAATCTATTTTGTCTTTCTTGTCCTAAATAAATTTTCAATAATTCCCAAGATCTAACTCGTGAAAATGCCACATAAAGTTGACCATGATTAAAAATATCTTTTCTTAAATCAATTGCAATTTTGTCAAATGTTTGTCCTTGTGATTTATTTATTGTCATAGCAAAAGCTATTTTAATCGGAAATTGTCTTCTTTTCATCACAAATGGATAAACGTTTTCACAATATAAAGTTATGCGATTTAAAAAAACTATTTCCCATTTTTTATCACCAGTTAAAATTTCGCATTTTAACAAATTGTTTCTTAACTCTAAAATTAACAATCTTGTTCCATTACATAAACGTTCGCTGATGTTTAGATTTCTAATCAACATGATAACCGTGTATTTTCATAATCAAAGTTCATGAGGTGGAAGAGTCGCTGGATTTAAAGTATTCAAATATTCTGTTAAAATAGCTTCATTAATATCATGAATATCGTTAGTAGTTTCTGTAGTGTCTATACTTGTATACACTCTTTCTGTTGATTCGTCAAGTAAATTTACAACTTGTTTGTTTAGTTCCTCCACATCAACATTTCGTGCAGAAAGTATAGCACGTTTTGCTGTAAGTCTATACTGATGGTGTTTAAATATTTCTTCGTATGTATCTTTTACTATATTTGCATTTAAATCTGCTACACATCTCAGTGGAACTTCAATATTATTAAATTGATCATTCAAAGTACCATTTCCCAAATCTAATAAGAAATTAGTAAATTCTTGTTCATGTCGTAAAATAAGCATATTTTCCGTTAATGAAAAGATTATGAAATGTTGCCATAATGAGCTAAATTTAATTGACAAATTTACAGTTTCAGACCGTGTAGTGTTTTGTTGTACTGGCAATAATGTCTGAAATACCCACCAAGAATAACAATTTTACCACCAAATTTTATATTATTTTGCATTAAATCTTGTAAAAGGTGATCCATCACTTCAAAAGCATATCGCGGTGCCATTGGCTTCATCCCAAATAAAAACATCTGTTTTCTTCAAACATTTAGCTTCTTTTGATTGAATTTTTATATTTGATGTTGAGTCAGCAAAAAGAGGCACGGGCAATCTAAAGTTTTATGTGTTGTTTTTCCATTCGGTAGTAACGTTGCAGCGATACCAGTGAAAGCCATTGTACTAACAACTTTGTTTTGAGACTTGATATATATTGTGTCTTGATATTTTGTTCAAATATTCTGTTCATAAATGAGGGAAAATAGTCCCAATTTGACACCATATTGGTACCTTGTATTAAATTTTTCAAAAAATACCAAACGGCATTTAAAAATAGACGTTTTCAGCTATAATTTGCGCACTTGCTACTTTTTTAAAATTGAAGTATATTCTGGGCAGAGAGAGGTCTCCATTTACAGAAAACGCCCTATATACACGGTGTCTCGTATAATGTATGGCATACATTATTATTTTTGGAGATATCCAAAAACTATAGTAGACTTTTATGTTCATCTTGATCTCGTCTATCTTTTTATTAAGTATTGCATACATTGTAACGTACTTAATAAAAAGATAGACGAGATTAAGGTGAACATAAAAGTCTACTATAGTTTTTGGATATCTCCAAAAATAATAATTTTTTAAATTGTACAAATAAGAGCGCCCCGAAAGTAGCGCTAAGCCGCTCGAGCCGGCAGTCAATATCTCGACTATCATTAGAGATATAAAAAAACTATAGCGGACTTTTATGTTCATCTTGATCTCATCTATCTTTCTACGAAGTATTTCATACCTTATGCGAGACACCCTGTATATATACAGGGTGTTTCTAAAGCATCGGATTTGCTTAGCACCATGCGACAGAGAATGAAAATCTAAAAAGAAATGTCTAATACTATTTTTTGATGCGGTAAATAATTTTGCCTTAAGAGGATGCTAAACTGCCCATCAAACTTGATTGAGGTCGATAATGCAGAGTCATTATTTATCCTTGTTCATGAAAAAATTTGCTTTAAAATACAAGTTATATAGCTTATACTTACAAATAAATGGTGTCTCGCAGTTTGGAATAGAAGGAATAAGACTATATTTGTCAAATTACGTTTACAAGCCGTAAAAAACATATTTATGTGATCAAAAATTTTATTCATTTAAGCGCTTTTATTTTTAAAATATCTTTTTTGTACGGCTTGTAATCGTAATTTGACGATTATAATCTTATTCCTCAATCTATTCCAAACCCGGGAACACCATTCATTTGTACGTATAAGCTACATAACTTGTATTTTGAAGCAAATATTTTTATGAACAAATAAACTTTAAAAAATTTTTTGCATTTTTGGTCTTTATCTAATCGTCCCTGGGTTCATTTGTGTACGTACTTGAAAAGTGTAAAAGGATTATCAATTCTGTAAATTCAATTCGAAATTAAGTGATAAATACAGAATGTCGGTAAAACACACGGCTTTAGCATCCTCTTAATTCATCATTGTAATAAGTCAATAAACGCGAAGGTACAAGAGAAAGTCAGTGACGGAGAATGTGTGAAGTTGACTCCTTGTTATTAAAAATTAAAAAATGCTTCTAATGCTAATAATTATCGATAAATATTAGCCGAGTCAATTTCACGCATTCTCCGTCACTGACTTTCTTTTGTACCTCCGCGCTCATTAACTTATTACAATGATAAATTAAGGCGAAACTATTTACCGCATCGAAAAATAGTATTAAACATTTCTTCTTAGATTTTCATTCTCTATCGCATGGTGTTAAGCAAATCCGATGCTTTTGTAACATTATGTATATGTGTGTGTGTGTGTGTGTGTGTGTGTGTGTGTGTGCGCGCGCGCGCGCGCGCGCGTGTGTGTGTGTGTATACAGGGTATCCGAAACATGTGGGTCAACGCTTATAAAAAGGTAGTAAGGATCGAGATGAACAAAAAAGTCTTCTGCCATTTTACAAAATTTGCAAAAATTTTTTACTCTTACCTAACTACTCTCTGCGCGCTCTTATTAGTATGAGTTTAATATTTAATGAATAACAATTTTTTGCAAATATCGCAAAATGGTTAAAATTTTTTGTGTCCATCTTGATCCCTTCTACTTCTTTACGAGCGTTGACCCACATGTTTCGAAACACCCTGTATACATTCAAGATATTTTTGAACTGGCGCGAGATTTTTTAATACCAAATTCTTTATGACATTTTTTTTAAGAAGAAAATTCTAATATAAAAATGTCGCTATAATAATTTTTAAATGGGAAGAGTTTAAAAATCACAAATGACGGCTAGAATTTTGCACGCTCAAGGGTGATAGTGACAAAGCACCTTTTAAATGCTTTTAACAATAACATCTTTGTTCAATATATTGAACAAATATGCTGTAAAAGTTTCATTAAGAAACTAATTCTGTTCATTTATAATAAATTTGTTATAAGAGAACAAATCAGAACATTTTTATTAAAACTTTAATATGTATGTACTATGTATCAGTATCAGTATTTCTTATCTTATAAAAAATATTTTTGATTTTGCAAAAAAACTTGGAAATTAAAAAATTTATTTGTATCCGATATTGTTATACACAATTGGTTTTAACGGTTTCTTTAACAGCCAATGAAAACATTTTTATAATTGAGATTGAATTTGTTGATAAAATAACATATATACCAATTACTTATTTAATCTTGCTATACATTAATTAAACTGTATCGAAATTTTTTTCTTAAATATTATAAAAAAATTCAAAGAAAAAAGAAATTTACTATAAAAATAAAAGAAAATAATATAAAATAAATCAAAACAGACGTATTGCTTTAAAATTAGTGAAGATTAAAGAATTATTTTAATTGATTCATACATATTTTTACTGCCGTAGAGATTTATCGTATGAATTAAATAAATGTAATAACAATTAATCTTCTGGGAAAATATTATTGATTACACCAAGAAAGTTAAAATTGTGTACAATATCAAATTCAAACAAACTTTTGAATTTCTAACAGTTTGTCGCAAGTTAATAACATTTTTTTAAATACTGATATCGATACATAATGAAATGAAATGAATCTTAATTACTTCAAGCATATACAATGCCAAGAAGGGACTTGGTTTACATTCGAGATCTTAACCTTACATTCATCCACACCTTATCTTATACTGGTTTAACCAAAACTCCTAATTTCTTAATCATTACTTCTCTTGACATTTACCTGTTTATTTACATTCAGTTCCTCTATTTTTCAGACACCTTACCTTTTTCTATATCTTATTTCTTATATATTATACCTTCTATATTTTTACATGTATTCCTCCCATCATTTAACTATCCTTCTATCCTAATCTTCAGTCGCATAGCTTCTCACTATCAAATAAACCTATATACCTATAAACCTAATGTAATGTATTTTATCTAATCTTACCCTATAATTGTAAGAATCCTTTTTATACAACAAATTTTTTTTCTCTTCAGCATCCATTGCCAAGAAGAGAATCCTACATAAAATACAATATAATCTTATTTAAATCATTTTTCTCGCTACACACTTCCAATATTCTAATATATCAATAACATAACAATAAGATAATTAAACCGCTCTACCTCTTCCATTCCCTACATACATTGATAATTCTATCCTCTCCTACTCTATTTATAATTCCTATCCCTCTATTCTACGTGCACCTAACTTGTCCCACTGTTCCACTATCTACTATCTACTCTCTGAAAGACGATGAACCCATTGCACAGCCTCTTCCCAGTCTTGCTCTTTTCGTCATATTAAATTTGTTATTCTTGTTACTCCTTATTCTTCCATCTCTCCTGTCACCCTTGTGTCCTCGAATCTTCTTTCCATCTTCACTTCTTCCTATATCTTACATTCTTCTCGTGTACCTCCTGAATTTTCTCTTCTTGTACTATTGTGAGCTACTTTCAAGTCCCGATCCATAATCCAAAGGAGACCACAACCCTTTTTTCTTTACTTTTTCCATGCAGTCCGTACTATGTATATGGGTCACCAATAAAACTGTATCCTTCGCTTCTTTCCTTTTAATCCTTTACCTTAATATTTCGTCTTGTCTTATCTCTCTCTTTCTCCTTTTCTGAAGTGAGTACTGTATGTAGACATGCTTTTCTTGCTCCGTATTTCTATGCTTGTTACTGCTGGTTGCTGCCCCTCGGGGTTTTCTCTTTGCAGTCTTACGGTCAAGGGCTTTCCTTCTACTTGGTCTTCAGCTGGTGGTTTTGGTCGTTTTCTGGTTTGGACGTGTGGACTTCTGGATTATTCTTTTTGTCTTGCCGTCTCCATTGCCGTCCCTCCTGCGAACGCGCTGCTTCCGCCGGCCGCTTATCTCTGTGCCTCGTCTCGCTGCCCCCACCGCATCTGCGGCGTGTGCTTTGCGTAATCTCCGCATCTACCGTGTGTTCGAGTTGGCCCTCAACGAGTATTATGAAGTTTTGATAGAAATAGACTGCCTAATCGATTGCCTGCACTCTTTGCAATTAAATTGCGTGTACAAATATAGTAGCTGGTTAATAAGTGCGTTAGTATCCACTTATAAAACCCGTGTGTGCTCGGTGTAATAAACCGATTGCTACTGCATCGGTTGGGTGTGAGTGCGGGAGGGTGTTTCGTTTATTTCGGTTAGTCACGGCCCTCACCATTGTTTTGCTGCGAGATTTTAACACGGTTTGTTGATTTGATTTGAGTTTCAGAGTAACATCTCTGTTATCGTTAACTTTTTCTGATTATAATCGCACGTTACTTGTTGCTTTCATAGGAAGTTTAATTCTAGGATGCCATCATATTCTAGCGGAAAATCATCCTTTACTACGTACATCGGATGCTTTATCTTATGCTTGTCTAGCTCTATTGTCGCCTGTATTTTTCCTATGGTGTAGACCTTATAGCCTGTTATCCCGACGAGGGCTATTCTTTCATGGCGTATTTTGGTGTTGCCTTTTAAATTTTTTACTTTTATCAACGAGAGTGTGGCTCCGGAATCGAATAACATGTCGATTTTTCCTGATTTGGTCTCTTGTATTGGAAGCGTGACTAAGTCAAGTCCGCTGTCTTTGTGTGCGTCTCGCTTTAGATGCGTAACTTGATACGTGGCGGCGGTGCCCGTCGTGCTCGAGTCATTGTCCGAGCTCTCATCGCTACTTGCCGTATTGGCGTATTTTATCATTTTGACGTTTTGACGGCCTTACTTGTACGTTTAGCGTGTTTTTCTATTTTCTTTTTTGGCTTTGCTACCGGGCGATCCTCGTCTTTTTGCTGAGGTCGTCCATGCAGGGTCCAACACTTATTTCGGCTATGGCCCGTTTTCTTGCAGTAACTGTATTGTTGTACTGCTGTATTTACTCGTGGCCGCCCTTCCGGTCGGGGTAATTCAAACCGGTTGACGTATCTGCTGCTTCGACAGTCTCTTCCGTCGTGTCCAATCTTTCCGCACTTGCCGCAACGGATAGTCGGAGCACGATTATTGCGTTGGGCATTTGGCATATCCCGCTTGTTGCCGTTGAGGCGCGTGCTTGCTCCTTTAACTTTTTCTTTCGCACTAGCTCCTGCGATTGCTTCTTGAAGCGTGTTATATCGTTGGGCTCAAACTAATAGTTTTATTTCTTCGTGTAGCCCTATTTGGTAGTTGTAAAGGGCTTGTTCCTTGATGCTTTCAAGTATCGCCCACTGCTGTTTTATTGTATGGTTTTTACCTTCCCCCATGGACTCGTATAACTCTATGGCCAAGTTGTCTACTCTTCGTCCAAATTCTTGGGCGGTTTCGTTTGCCTTCTGTTTCAGGGAGTTAAATTTGGGCTGCAAATGAGCGGTGCTGCGCTTGCCCATATATTCATTTTCTAATTCCCTTTTTAACTGGTCATAGTTTTCTATACCGCGAGTGTGGAAATCCATCATCGCTTTGCCTTTGAATTTGGTACATAGTATCGCGTCGAGGAGTATGAATTCGTCCAACGGATATATGTTTTTCATTGCATAGGAGCTTGCGTTCAAAAATTCTCGTACTTGGTCCCTCGAAGTCCCATTAATTTCGGGGATCATATTTCGCGCTTCTTTCAAACTTAAATGGTAAGTGTTGGTCCCGTGCTGATGTCGTACATCGGGGTGAGCGCTCATACGACAGATCTAACGCGTGATTAGTAGGTTGTTGCGTATTCCTGGCCGTTTCTCGCGGCGGCGGCTGCGCTTCGTTTCGGTTTCCAAGCTGGAAGCTCGCGAATTTCGAATAGCAAATCATGGAGCATCATACTCTCCATGGGGTATATCGGGGGTCGTCTATGAATTTGTGGCGCTGCCGGTGAACTTCCGCTTTGTTCACTTGAATTATTACGGAGCTTTTGTGCTTCCTCTTCCGGTTCTTCCCGGATTACGCGAGGCGACGCATTTGGTAGGGAGCGTGTCGACGGTCCCGCTACGTCTGTCCGCGTTGGTGAACGTGTGTCCATATTGTCGTTAGCTATTAGATTAAAGTCTGGTCCCTGTATCAGGAATGCGCGTTCAGTCGTGATATTTGGCGAATTTGCTCGACTATCCAAAAGTCAAAACGCGTTATCAAATATTTTTTCTAATGCGTCTTGAACAACGTTAAACGCTGTATCAGTGTTTTGATCGGACATTTACGTTTGAGTATAAGCGCGCGTACTGAGTTCGCGTATATTTGTATCTTTCCGTCTCTCGTTCAACTGTCAAACTGTCAACTATAAACTGTCAAACTTCACACACGAACGAAGCGAGTCAAGCGAGACAGCCAATCGCGATCGGAATAAAGCGGTAACAATACAATCACGATTAACAAGCAACTTTAGGGTTACATGGCTGTTTTAAAAGAGGACTAGAACACAACATTGCGCATGCTTCGCGCGCGCCACTTAGCATTTTTATATTGAACATTGCACTTATTCTTCTTCTGTAATATTACTCTCACACACTTTATCATATTTAATGCCCTTCTCTCTCTCACGCTCCTTCACTCTCCCTCTCTCTCTCTCTAAATTATTAATTATATTATTAATTATATTAATTATATTATTTTCATATTGTTCAATATTACTCTTACACACTTTACTTTCTTATTTAATCCTCTTTTTTATCTCTCACGCTCTCTCACTCTCCCCCCCTCTCTCTCTCTCTCTCTCTCTCTCTCTCTCTCTCTCTCACAGATATATACAGGGTGTTTGGTAAAGATTTATGCAATTTTTATAAGCAGGTAGAGCGCATTAAGTTGAACATAAAGTCCTCATCGTTTTTCCATTTTCACAATAGTTAACAAGTTATAGACTTGTAAAATTGTCTGTATTAGCCCGGCCTACCGGCAAATGCAAGCACGCCGAGCGCCCGACCGCGGCGGCCGCCCCTCCCTAGCGCTTGAACCTTGTGATTGCTAGGCGCGCGGGGGGAGTTGTTACAACAAGCGGCAATGGCTACGCACAATGTGTACGTGTACATACATGTGTACAAAAAAATATCAGTTCTAATGCTTAAAGAAGCAATTACTAAATTTATTTTTTTTAATAAATAATGATTATTTTTAATAAAAAATTTTTTTTGGTGATAGTCTTAAATGTCGTAAACTGTCATAAATTTTAAAAGAAGCTATTATCATGTGCTCAAAAACAAATTTATCCTTCTTTAAACAACATTAGAAAATTTTATCGATTAAAATGGAAATAACAACCAAATAAAATGTTTGTTTCAACTTTATATTCTTAATTAAAAATTAAATAACAAGGATATTTATATTTTTAATAAAATTAATCCTTGTGATAGACTTATAATACACGGAAAAAACTTTGTGGTAAAAATTACTATGGTAAGTAGTAAACGCGTGCTAAGGAGGAATTATGAAAATTTTTATTATGTTCTTCATCAAATTACGATAATATTTACACTACTTATATGATATAATTCTTTGAAATTTCTTCTTACAGTTCGTGGTTACTATCATAAATAATAAATCATACATAATTTTACTATAAAATTTTCTCCGTGTAGATTTACAAATATATGAATTTATTAAATGTTTGAAAACTTATAAACAATATTTATTTAATTCAAGAAAATTTTGGTATGTAATGTGTGTGTATTTGGTGTGTGTGTGTGTGTGTGTGTGTGTGTGTGTGTGTGTGATACATACACGAAAATGTTAAACATTATTTGTTTTGTGTAAAGTGAGGTGTTTATTATCAATATGATATTCTTTTCAACCATTAAAAATAAGATAATTATTAAAAAAGAATAAAATTAAAAATGAATAATTGATTTTCTTAAAACTAGAATCATATTTTTCTACGTGTGCGTGTATTGTATAGTAATCAGCATGAATAATAATAGTGATATAAAATCGCGAACTAAGGAATGATTATTCATTTTCCTGTCACAAAGTGATTATTCTTTTCTCGCGTATGTACGTACATACACCACACACACACACACACACACACACACACACACACACACACACACACACACACACACACACACACACACGCACGCACGCACGCACGCACGCACGCACGCACGCACGCACGCACGCACGCACGCACGCACGCACGCACACACACACACACACACACACATACATATTAAATTTTCTTGAATTAAATAAATATTGTTTATAAGTTTTCAAACATTTAATAAATTCATATATTCGTAAATCTACACGGAGAAAATTTTATAGTAAAATTATGTATGATTTATTATTTATGATAGTAACCACGAACTGTAAGAAGAAATTTCAGAGAATTATATCATATAAGTAATGTAAATATTATCGTAATTTGATGAAAAACGTAATAAAAATTTTCATAATTTCTCCTTGTCACGCTTATTACTTACCAGAGTAATTTTTACCATAAAATTTTATCCGTGTATTATAAGTCTATCACAAGGATTAATTTTATTAAAAATATAAATATCCTCGTTATTTAATTTTTAATTAAGAATATAAAGTTGAAACAAACATTTTATTTGGTTGTTATTTCCATTTTAATCGATAAAATTTTCTAATGTTGTTTAAAGAAGGATAAATTTGTTTTTGAGCACATGATAATAGCTTCTTTTAAAATTTATGACAGTTTACGACATTTAAGACTATCACCAAAAAAAAATTTTTATTAAAAATAATCATTATTAAAAAAAAATAAATTTAGTAATTGTTTCTTTAAGCATTAGAACTGATATTTTTTTGTACACATGTATGTACACGTACACATTGTGCGTAGCCACTGCCGCTTGTTGTAACAACTCCCCCCGCGCGCCTAGCAATCTCAAGGTTCAAGCGCTAGGGAGGGGCGGCCGCCGCGGTCGGGCGCTCGGCGTGCTTGCATTTGCCGGTAGGCTGGGCTAATACAGAAAATTTTACAAGTCTATAACTCGTTAACTATTGTGAAAATGGAAAAACGATGAGGATTTTATGTTCAGCTTAATGCGCTCTACCTGCTTATAAAAATTGCATAAATCTTTACCAAACACCCTGTATATTTTTTTCTTTTGTATCATTCTCATAATACGGTATCAAATCATCGTGAATCGATGCATTTTTTTATTACTGAGAACAAATTATGATGTATATCTATTTCTTTCATAATATAATTTAATTTTAAATAAATTGTTACTAAAATTTTCAAAAAAATTGCTTTTTTTATAAGTTGTTTATTTTTCAATCTTTAAATTATGTTTACTTCTTTAATTCTGGTCTTTTTGTTTTATAAACTGTATTATTTACTGCATAGAAATATTTTATTATTATTTAGTTTATTAATTTATTTTTTGTTAATTCCATCACTGTGTTTGAATTCTGCCATTACTGCCTGCTATGCCAGTTTTAAAGTCTAATTTTTCAGATGGATATCTTTAGTTGTATTATTGTACATTAATTAAAAACACTTTTATTACACAAATTAGATTCAAGCTATTCATTAAGCCTATTTAAAAATCAATTGATTCAACCGTTATTGAGAATCCGATAACTACGGAATCTCGCAGACGGTGTTTCGCGTAAAAAAGGCACGGCAGTGCCTCGCGCGCATATACTTGGCGCGAGGCACTACTACTGTGACTCTTGATAATATACAAAAATATTAATTATTACAAAATACGAAATATTATTATAAAAATTGCTGCATCTAACAAAAGATGTTTTCTAATTTACATTTGTTTAAATGTTATTTTTAACTTTTGTTTAAAAAATATTATTTAAAACTAAAATTGTATGTTAGTATTGGTGACCTTCCTCAGTTTTTAAAATACGATGGGAAAATAATTACATTCGGAGCAATAAATGATTGCTTAAACCATTTATTATAGTAGCTTAGTGATTAAACAATATTTCAGACGACGTAGTTACAGAGATAATACCGTCAAAAGTTATTTGATGTCGTCGAGCGATCAGTGTCTTTTCGAAGCAGTCAGTCACTAAAATGTGTTCCTTAATATTAGGGAAACGACGATTGAAACGGATTTTCACACATCAGCGAGACCTCTTCATTCAACAGCGCTGAATAATGCGTTTGTTGAGTGCTTTTCGCAGTACGAGATTATTTCCGTCGAAAATGCGCGCGATACATAGCCACCGGGGACGCCTATTGCTAAATAATGAATTAATGGAGGACAGAGAGGTAAATGAAACAAGTATTTAAACCCGCGGCATCGTTGCACGTTGACTGCCAGATACGCCACCTATTTCCATTTGTCGCTCGTTGACAGGTAAAAAAATTTAATTCGATCATAAATTTCTCTCTCGGAATTATTCGTAATACATTTGACGCTTAATTGAATCAGTCATTCGGAAAGGGCATTAAGTTGTTAAAAAAGACGAACCCTTCGTGAAACGAAAATCTCTGCGCCCCGCACCGCTATATTTTTATCTGTCCACTGTGGATCGAAACGATACAACGCGAATTTTGTTCCTCAGTAAAATGCCAAAAAAGTATCAATCAAGCAAACAGCGGTGTAACCGCCACTTTTATTTTGCGAGACATGTCTAGTAGATCGAAGCGATCTAGTGTGGATTTTGTGTTTTTCACCAAAACGCAAAAAAAGGTAGTAATCACCAAAAACGAACAACGGAGCATGATCGCATCAACTCGCTGCTTCGACAGCAAATAAATCCAGCGCGACATATTTTCCACGATATTTCACAACTAAAATTGCAAAAAAATGTAGGACTGGAGCAAAAGGAAAAAATACCGAGTCGGAGAAAGGAAAAACAGTGATAGCGTGGAAATTGTGAAAACCAAAGTATTGTGCGTAGATGCGCAACCGACAAAAATCTCACCGGAAAAGTAACATGTTTTTCTCTCCTTTTTTTCCAATGGCGTTTATAAATATCGAATTTTTCTACCACCTGCTTTCATTCCCAACGCGTCGCTCCAAGGTTAAATGCGCACAACGCGCTGCATACGCGACGATACACTGAAATCCGCTGGGAAATGTTCCTCACAACTTGTAGCCGGAAACACGATCTCTCTCGTGAATGTTGAGTATAACTAATTTCGATGTTATAAACAAGGTCAGCGGCGCAACGTCGGAGGATAATATCGTTAGGCTGCACTGTATCACGCCAGGATTATCGCGATTAATTATATGCGCCGGTTACGTAGACCGAATATACAAGATTATTCTCTGCGAGAGTCGCTTACATTTGGCTGCAATTTGAATCCGAGTCCGACGATGGAATTGTGGTACAGAAAATTGTATGTACGCCTAACGCATGCACTTGGCATATTTTGGACAGATAATACATTGATAATTGCACAATTGTTTAATTTAAATTTCAAACTTATAATATGTAATTGATTTTATAACAATATAAAAAAATCATATTATCG
The DNA here is from genome assembly GCF_013373865.1 of Monomorium pharaonis. NCBI lineage: Eukaryota > Metazoa > Arthropoda > Insecta > Hymenoptera > Formicidae > Monomorium > Monomorium pharaonis. Next base: position 19,930,294 of record NC_050470.1, read on the forward strand.
TATTATATGATATACACACTTATAATCTTCTAAATCTTTCCAACACTTTTAACATAAATAATATGGAACTTCATTTTCCCATACAGCACCGCAAAGTTGCAAAAAATTTTCAGAAAAGATTCAACCTTTAATATTTTATACACAACAATTCTGAAAAGATACTGCAAAATGTTATATGAAATACTGCAACAAAATGTTTCTAAAATCTATCACATGTAGATAATTTAGAAACATTCAGAAACAGAACAAAAAGTCACAATAAAAATCATCAAATAAAATGGTCCCAAAATAATTAAAAATCATTTTTTAAAAACAATCACGGCTTATTTTTGTTATTTTGATATTATTGTAACTTGTTATTCTACTGAGTATGATTTGCAATAGTACTGAAGCATCCAAAATACAATTATACATATATATTTCGTATAATTAGACGTATAATTAGGATGGCAATAATCCAATGGATAATTCTGGTTTATGTTGCGCGGAGATTTACGCCACAGAAATAAAAAAAAATAGAAAAAATAAATATAACTTGTTCCAAACACTTTGCTATATGCTGTTATGTTATATTAAAAATATATTTTGTTTTAGTTCCGTACTGTTAACATTAACCTTAATGAATTAAAGCAATTTCGCAAAATATAATAATAAGTAACGCGATCATGTATTACCTACGTAAAATGATTATTGTAGAGAGTAAAAGACTTAAATAATATTTCATAAATTAAATTTGACTACTTAATAGATTATGTTCTTGATATGTGCAATACATACACCGAAGTTACTAAAGTAAGTGGATTAAGCAGTATAGCAGTACACATTTTAGTTACTGAATAATAAATAGCATTTCTTTATGATTTAACTTTACATTTTCTTTTTTTTTTCAATAAAGTTAATTTCGAAGTTTCCAAAAAAAAAAAAAATTAATAAATGTTATCCAAATGTGAATATCAAATTTTCATTTTAAATAATACAAAATACATCAAGATACTCAATGTTACACAAATAAATATCATTTTATGTACAACCATTTCTTATTAAACATATTTTCAATATTATTTACATTTATTAATTAGATTGCAAATATCAAATAAAAACAATAGGTACTTTATTTATAATATTGATTGTATATTTTTAGTATTTGCAATTCTCTATAGTTTATAATTACAAGTCTATAGTTATAAATTACATGTCTGAAGTACTTTAAGTTTAGTCATTTATTAAGAAATAAGTTAAAGTACCTCAGAAATGATTTATTCAGTGGATTATATTTAGTAATATAATATTTCAAAAAGATTTTTAGTCATTTCAATAATTGTTTAGTAATGTTTCAGATTGTAGTTTTTCTTATTAGCAACTTTTTAACAAATATTCTATAAAAATTTAAGTTAAAAAATTGCGGACGATTTACTTTTCTTGTCTTAGAAATGTTGCAGATATATTTCGCAACTTTCATGAAACATTTCACTTTTCAATTCCTCTGAAAAGTTTTGATGCTGTACGAGTTAATTCCAAAATTGTTTAAATTATTTTTTCTTAAATATACATTTTATTAATTCTTATGTTTTATCTGTAATTGAATTACTTAAAGTTCTCTTTCATATAGAATAAAAAATGTTCTACTTTAAAAAATTATTTAAGGAAAACTGAACAGTAAAAATTTACGTACATAATTTAAAAAAATTCAAATCTCAAAATTTGATCAAGGTCTAATATTATGTAAAAAAACTAAAGTACAGTCTCAATTATTTCTTGAGTGGAATAAAGTAGTTGTCGATATAATGTCAAAATAAAACATAGAATTGGTAACTTATTCCTATTTGTTACATTCTTGACAATAATCTTCAAAATATCGCTTCAAAGTAGCGCTAAGAAAAGTTTGTAAAGTCAGTTAATTAATTCTTTCCCTTTAGCGACTAGTCGGCTCAAGTTCGTCCGCGTTATGTCAACTTCCGGGTGGATGCTGTGCATTAAATCCGGTGATTCCGGCAGTCCGCAGTTTACCGTCACGGCTCTAGAACAAACTTTCGAAAACACGCAATATATATATATATATATATATATATATATATATGTACTTGACAACTTTGTCGACCGCCCTCGTCTGTTCGCGTGGTCGCCCAGCTCCACAATTTTTCATCGCGCGCATCGGCACAGTGTGTGTGACGAGGGTGATAATCAAGATTAACAAGTTCTAAAGTCCGTAATTTGTCAGTGTCAGTATTTCATGCACGCATGCGCAAAGGATTATCGGCAGCCAGCGTTTGCATTTTCGATCAAAAGGGTGCACGCGTGCAAGATTAGCAGCTTCGTATTCACGTAAAGTCGCATCACGGAAAATTATGACGGTAAAATGGTGACGCAACGATCCGAAAATATTATCCTTAATCCTTTGTGGACGCATGATTCCTTTTGGAATCGATTTTATTTTGCTTGTTTGTTATTTACTTGTTTGATTTTTTATTTGGCCTAATTTGATAATGCTTTTTATTCAAATCAAAAGTAAAAAATACAAAATAAGAGATTCAACACAGCGGAGAGAATTTCAAGATAATATTAACCCTCTGACACACTATCAAAAAGTTACGTTCACTGCACACATGGGTGTACGACACCCGGGAAACTTTGACAATTGTATTTCGAGCAAAAATCGACGAATTTTAATTCTTTTTTTTTTTAATCCTAAGGAAAATTTCTCAGAATTGTGATAAAATAGGTTAGAAAGTCGTATGTATAAACTAGAAAGAGATATATTCAATAGACAGACAATAAATAAAAAAATTTTGCATAAAAAATTGTTTTTTTCAAACGGCTGCATTTTGTAGAAAAAAAGAAAAAAATACTTCAAAATATGGTAATTGGAAAGCTGAAAAGTTATATTTTAAGAATCTATTATCAATTTTTTGATTTGTACCAAAAAGTATTTTTTTTTTAAGATATGAATATTCACTATTTTTCGATCTGACAGTTAATACCGTAAAATCGAAATCATCGAAATATTTGTGAATAAAACGACAACAATTATTGTTTTCATTATTATTTATTGTTTATTTAACTCAAATATAAAAAAATAAAAGTTCAACTATCCACTCTTCCGTGTATTCACTTCTCTAGAAACATACACAGAAAATAAGGGAATATTTTTGTTAAATCAAAAAGATTTACTTGAACGAAGATTTATTTCAAAATTTTATATAGTTTAACCAAGAAAATAATATTCTTGTTACTTAAGAATAATTTTCTTGAATGCAGAAGAAAAAAAATCGGATAAAGATACTATATGTTTAAATCGAAGATTATAATTTTTTTAGACTAAAATTATCAAAACAATTATATCATATTTTTAAAATAATACTTATAGTATTGAAATAAGATTATAATATTTTGAAATTCAAGATTTTCAAATTCTTTTAAGAAAATTATATATTGTTGCTTACATATGAAACAAGAATCGCGTTAATTTAAATACATAAGTTTCAATTTGAGAGTAATTTTTTTTCCGTGTACAAAAATTAATTTGTCATACACGAAAATATACTTCACTAATGTTCTTTTACTTGGTTTATTTAAAGAAAAGTAATTTATAGTTGAATGCAATTACTTTTACTTACATTTCAAATTTCCGCTCTGCACAATTTTGTAACGTTCGCTGCACACTGGGTGTACCACACCTAGAATCGAACTTCCATTCACGCTGTTGCAAGCACTAAGCGAGTAATGACTGGATCAAGCACGCATAAGATAAAAGGGACACCTAACTTTTTCTTTCCCATGTTCCATCTCCCCACTACTGCTCGTTATAAAATGGTGCAGGTTTGAAAATCGGCCTGGGTGTGGCTAACCCAGTGTGCAGTCAGAGGATTAATAATCTGACAATTATCATAAAATTTAATTTTAGGGAATTTTTAAGTAACGTCTATTGTTAATACCGTTTTAATTCTGTTCTATTTGAAGTTTATACTGAATTGTACACAGAAAAAAGCAAGTGTCAAATTAACACTTATATATTCATATGAACCCATGAAAAAATGATTTAGATATAATTATATATGACGTCATATACAATTATATATAATTATATATGATTTATATATACCAGCATATATAATTATATATATTTATATATATATATACTCCATTGTTCTTGCCAGGTTATATCTGAAGAACTGCAAATGTTTTATATGATTATATATAATAATATCTGGTCATACCTGGTTGTATCTATTGAAGTTGAGTAATCATATACATATAGATATATATATATATATATATATATATATATATATATATATAGACATATAAAGTCATATATAGTTTCATATGTTAAAGAACAAAAACAATGGAGGCTCTATAAATTATATATAGCGCCCATATATAATTTATATATAATTATATATGCTGCTATATATAAATCATATATAATTATATAAATTTGAATATAATTATATATAATTGTATATGACGTCATATACAATTATATCTAAATAATTTTTTCATGGGAACGCATTCATTGTTTCATTTATACGTAACAATATATAATTTTCTTAGAAGAATTTGAAAATCTTTAATTTCAACAATATTATAGCCTTATTTCAATACTATAATTGTTATTACAAAATATAATATTATTATTTTGATAATTTTATTCTTAAAAAATTATAATCTTTGATTTAAACATACAGTATTTTCTATCCAACATTTTTTTATTTACATTCAAAAAAATTATTCTTAAATAATAAAAATATAATTTTCTTGATGAACTATATAAAATCTTAAAATAAACCTTCATTTAAGTAAATTTTTTTAATTCAACGTAATATAACTTTATTTCAAGATTTTCATTTTGAAACTAAAGGTATTGTCAAAATAACAATATCATTTTTTTTCTGTGTACGCCTATAAATGTATCAATTTCGAGTTTGAATCCTATGATACAAATTTCTCTTTTATTAGATATATTACTATCTTTTTAAATTTTAATATTTTTCAAGTTATATTGTAATTACAAATTAGAAGACCTCACACAAAAAAAGGATATTGTTATTTTGACAGTACCTTTAGTTTCTAAATAAAAATCTTAAAATAAGATTATATTACGTTAAATCAAAAAAATTTACTTTAATGAAGATTTATTTTAAGATTTTATGTACTTTTAGTATATCAAAAAAATTATATTCTTATTATTTAAGAATAATTTTTTTTTGAATAAAAATTAAAAAATGTTGGATAGAAAATGCTGTATGTTTAAATCAAAGAATATAATTTTTTAGAATAAAATTATTAAAATAATATTATATTTTTGGAATAACAATTATAGTATTGAAATAAGACTATAATATTGTTGAAATTCAAGATTTTCAAATTTTTCTAAGAAGATTATATATTGTTGCGTATATATAAAACAATGAATGCGTTCATATAAATATGTGAGTTAATTTGATTCTTGCTTTTTTTGTGTAAAAATTTTTTAAACTAAGTTTTAAGGCTCAGATTATATGATCAAACCGTTTGAATAAATCAAAATAAAAAATATGAGTAATATTAAACCAGTTTGAATATTTTGGTTCAAGTAATTTATAATTTTGTAGTTAAGTTTATATCAGTTCAGACAATAAAGAAGATTAAAAATACAGTTTGAAAAAAGAAAAGAACAATTTTTTACGAATTTTTTTAATTATATAAAAATCATAAAGTAAAAAGAAAGTCGAGTACAAAGTTTATGAGATAATAAAATTATTTTAATAAATTTTATAATAATAAAACGCAATATAAAATTTACAAATAAATATTATATTATAGAAACGCATTCGTATATAACAACTTCAAACACATACCTTGAAGCAGTGCATAATACATATAAATGTACTGTAAACATAAATGAGTATTAGTGAGATCTTTATATAAAATGTTATTTTATTATTTTAGTTACTTTGGATAAACTTCCGAAAAACCCATACCTTTTATTTTCTTGAAACTGTATATACTTATATATTTTGTCATTTTGACGCGTTAATTACAAAACTGATAGTGAAAATTGATGCAAATTTGATGGAAACTATGAAAAAACCATAAAAATCATGGTTTTTTCCATTTATTTCCTTAAATAATGGCAATTTTTAAAAATACATCAGATAAAAGTTGTAGATCTCATCGAAGTACATATTTTATGTCTTATTGATTTTTGCCATAAAGACAATAATTTTTTAGAAAAACAACATTAAATGTTCTAAACTTCATTTAACCCATGCAACACAAATTAAGTTTTATTAGTTAATTTTAATGCTTACTTAAACTACCTCAAAAAATTAAAATATTGAAGAGGGTAATAAAGACGGTAAGTGGACCTCGCTACGCGTGGAAAGTCGCAAATCCATGTGGTACAGTACAAGTAGAAAATCTATAATTTTTAATCTTTATTATTGATATAGAAAGAATTAAATTGCACAATCACTATTTTTTGTCTTAATTTTCAGCATATACATATGTGTATAATATACACATATGTATTTACACTGTATATTTTATATCAATTAATAATCCTTTCTAAAAAAGGGCATGGCATCGATACTCGCATCTCTCGAAGTATTGTTGTCGCTTTTCCGCGATGCCGATTGGTTCTCTCGTTGCGCTTACTTCGTGTTGCGAGAGTAATCATTGCGATTGAATTTTGACAGCTGTCAAATTTGTATAAATGGTTATCTATACCGGAAGAGACGGGGAGAGACGGGGTGAGACGGGGAAAGATCGGGAGAGACGGGGAGAGACCGGGAGAGACGGGAAGAGACAGGGAGAGACGGGGAGAGACCGGGAGAGACGGGGAGAGACGGGGAGAGACCGGGAGAGACTGAAAGAGACCGGGAGAGACGGGGAGAGACCGGGAGAGACTGAAAGAGACCGGAAGAGACCGGGAGAGACGGGGAGAGACGGGGAGAGACGGGGAGAGACGGGGAGAGACGGGGAGAGACTGGGAGAGACCGAGAGAGACGGGGAGAGACCGGCAGAGACGGGGAGAGACCGGGAGAGACCGAGAGAGACTGGGAGAGACTGGGAGAGACGGAGAGAGAGAGAGAGAGAGAGAGAGAGAGAGAGAGAGAGAGAGAGAGAGAGAGAGAGAGAGAGCTAATTAAAGAAAAAAAAACAAGAAGAAGAGTCAGAGCTGACAATATTTCGTTACATTTCAGTGTCAATATCATATTACTTTAAAGAAGATTTATGTATATTGTGTATATTGTATTTCTTTTTTTCTTTCTTATGTGTATAATATTTTTAAAGAAAGAAAATTAGATAATAAATTAATGTATGTAAGTATGCTTTCTCTCTCTCTCTCTCTCTCTCTCTCTCTCTCTCTCTCTCTCTTCCTTTTTCCTTTCTTTTTGTATATAATTATTTATTTATATAATTATTATTGCAATTGTTATTTTTAAAAAGTAAAAAACTAAATAGCGCGCGCGTAGCGCGCGCCTGTGTTGTTCTAGTCCTCTTATAAAATAGCCATGTAACCCTAAAGTTGCCTGCTAATCGCGATTGCATTGTTGCCGCTTTATTCCGATCGCGATTGGCTGTCTCGCGCTTGACTCGCTTCGTGTGCGAGAGTCGTGGTTTGACAGTTTAAGCTGTCATTGCGATTGAATTTTGACAGCTGTCAAATTTGGTGAAAAGAGTCGATCAAGTAAGTTGTAATTTATATAATCCAATTATGATACTTAACTATTTCTTAACAATTTATATAACATATGTGTGTGTGTGTGTGTATGTGTGTAAATTCTAGGATTATATATTTGTAATCGAAAAATAAACAAGAAAAAGACGGAAATAGATTGATAAATAGAGAGCGAGAGAGAGAAGGAGAGAGGGGCGGGAAAGGAAAGAAAAAAAGAAATATAAATCCAGGTAATGATATGAAGAAAATACATACTTATCTTTTAATATTATTTATATGAGAAACATAATTATTTATGACATAATATTTATTACACAATACTAAAGAGAAAGAATCAATTGGTATAAGAAAACCACGTAAGTGTTCTAACAAGAAAAAAACCATGATGTTTTGTGCATATAAATATTACATAATATTGTTTTTTGTAAAACAGTTATGTGGTTTTTTTATACCAATTGATCCTTTCTCTTATTTTGTGCATAATATTATTAAAATAAAATAATAAAAAATGAATATTTTACAAAACACTTTATAATTTGTATGAAATATTTCCTGTTATGCAAAAAAAAAACTATGAAAAAACTATGAAATATTTTGTAAAATATTCATTTTATTTTAATAATATTATGCATAAAATAAGAAAAAAAATCAATTAATATAAAAAATCACAAAACTGTTTTTACAAAAAACATGATATTAATAATTATGTT